>NW_012294951.1:0-5459 GCF_000151885.1 Dipodomys ordii
TTCTTCTTCTTCTTCTTCTTCTTCTTCTTCTTCTTCTTCTTCTTCTTCTTCTTCTTCTTCTTCTTCTCTTTCTTCCGCTTCCGTTATTCCTGCATCTTCCGTTTCTTCTGCTTCTCATTTTGCTTCTCATTCTGCTTCTGCTTCTCCTTCTGCTTCTCTTATTGCTTCTGTTGCTCTTCTTTCTCCTTCTACTACTTCTACTTCTCCTTCAGATTCTGCTTCTTCTGCTTCTCCTGCTTCTCCTTCTGCATCTTCTTCTGCTTCTGCTTCTCCTTGTGCTTCTCTTTCTGCTTCGACTGCTTCTCCTTCTGTTTTTCCTTCTGCTTCTGCTTCTGTTTCTCCTTCTCCTTCTGGTGCTTCTGCTTGTCCTTCTGCTTCTCTTTGTGCTTCTGCTGCAACTGCTACTGCTTCGGCTTCTTCTGTTTCTTCTGCTTCTCCTTCTGCTTTTGATTCTCTTTCTGCTTCTGCTTCTCCTTCAGCTTGTCATTCTGCTTCTCCAGATTCTGATTTTCCTGCTTCTCCTGCTTCTCCTTCTGCTTCAGGTTATGCTTCTGCTTCTTTGGATCCTTATGCTTCTGCTTTTCCTGCTTCTGCTTCTTCTGCTTCCCCTCCTTCTCTTTCTGCTTCTCCTTCTGCTTCTGCTTCTCCTTCTGCTCATTCTCCTTCTTCTGTTTCTTCTTCTTCTTCTTCTTCTTCTTCTGCTTCTCCCGCTTCTGCTTCTTCTGCTTCTCCTGCTTGTCCTTCTGCTTCTGCTTCTCCTTTTCCTTCTTCTGCTTCTCTTTCTGCTTCTGCTTCTGCTTCTTCTGATTCTCCAACTTCTCCTTCTCCTTCTGTTTCTGCTTCTTTTTCTGCATCTGCATCTCCTTCTGCTTCAACTTCTGCTGCTCCTCCTCCTTCTTCTTTTTCTCCCTCTGCTTCTGCTTCTGCTTCTTATGCTTCTTTTTTTCTTCTGCTTCTGCTTCTTCTGCTTCTACTGCTTCTGCTTCTTCTGCTTCTACTTCTCTTTCTGCTTCTGCTTCTCCTGCTTGATTTTCTGCTTCTTCTGCTGCTTCTCCTTCTACTGCTTCTTCTACTTCTCCTTCTGTTTCTCTTTTTGCTTCTCCTTCTGCTTCTGCTTCTTCTGTTTCTCCTGCCTGAAATTCTGGTTCTACTTCTTCTGCTGCTTCTTCTTCTACTTCTGCTTCTTCTCCTTCTTCTCTTTCGGCTTCTCCTGCTTCTGCATATTGTGCTTCTCCTTCTTCTCTTTCTGCTTCTCATTCCGCTTCTGCTTGTCCTTCTGCTTCTACTTCTCCTCCTTCTCCTTCTCCTACTTCTGCTTCTCCTTCAGCTTCTGATTCTTCTGCTTCTCCTTCTTCTCCTTCTGCATCTCCTTCTGCTTGTGCTTGTGCTTATGCTTCGTCTTCTGCCTCTGCTTCTCCTTCTCCTTCTTTTGCTTCTCCTTTTGCTTCTGCTTCTTCTGCTTTTCCTGCTTCTCCTTCCGCTTCTGCTTCTTCTGCTTCTCCTGCTTCTCCTTCTGCATCTTCTTCTGCTTCTGCTTCTCCTTCTCCTTCTTCTGCTTCTCCTTCTGCTTCTTCTTCTTCTGCTTTACCTGCTTCTCTTTTTGCTTCTCCTTTTCTTCTCCTGTTTCTCCTTCTCCTTGTTCTTCTGCTTTTCCTTCTGCTTCTCCTTCTGCTTCTGGTACAACTGCTACTTCTTCTAATTCTTCTGAATCTTCTGCTTCCCTTTCTGCTTTTGAATCTCTTTCTGATTCTGCTTCTCCTTCTGCTTCTCATTCTGCTTCTCCAGATTCTGCTTCTACTGCTTCTCGTGCTTCTCCTTCTGCTTCAGGTTCTACTTCTTCTTCTTCGGATTTTTATGCTTCTGCTTCTCCTGTTTCTGCTTCTCCTGTTTCTCCTTCTGCTCCCTTTCTGCTTCTCCTGTTGCTTTTCCTTCTCTGCTCCATCTTCTGCTTCTCTTTCTGCTTCTCTTTCTGTTTCTCCTTCTCCTTCTCCTTCTCGTTCTTCTGCTTTTCCTTCTGCTTCTCCTTCTGCTTCTGCAACTTCTGCTGCTTCTGCTACTGCTTCTGCTTCTTCTGTTTCTTCTACTTCTCCTTCTGCTTCTCCTTCTGCTTTTGCTTCTCTTTCTGCTTCTGCTTCTCCTTCTGCTTCTCCAGATTCTGCTTCTTCTCCTTCTCCTGCTTCTCCTTCTGCTTCAGGTTCTGCTTCTGCTTCTTCGTCTTCTTCTGCTTCTGATTCTCCTGCTGCTGCTTCTTCTGCTTCTCCTTCTGCTTTTCCTTCTATTTCTGCTTCTCCTTCTGCTTCTCCTTCTTGTCCTTCTCCTGTTTCTTCTGCTTATGCTTCTCCTGTTTCTGCTTCTCCTGCTTCTACTTCTGCTGCTCTTTCTGCTTCTCCTGTTGCTTCTCCTTCTCCTGCTCCTTCTTCTGCTTCTATTTCTGCTTCTCCTTCTGTTTCTCCTTCTCCTTCTCCTTCTCGTTCTTCTGCTTTTCATTCTGCTTCTCCTTCTGATTCTGCATCTTCTGCTGCTTCTGCTACTTCGTCTGCTTCTTCTGTTTTTTCTACTTCTCCTTCTGCTTCTCCTTCTGCTTTTGCTTCTCTTTCTGCTTCTGCTTCTCCTTCTGCTTCTCCAGATTCTGCTCTTCTCCTCTCCTGCTTCTCCTTCTGCTTCAAGTTCTGCTTCTGCTTCTTCGGCTTCTTCTTCTTCTGCTTCTCCTGCTTCTCCTTCTGCTTTTCCTTCTGTTTCTGCTTTTCCTTCTGCTTCTGCTTCTTCTCCTTCTTCTGTATCTTCTGCTTCTGCTTCTCCTGCTGCTGCTTGTCCTGCTTCTCGTTCTGCTTCTCTTTCTGCTTCTCCCTCTCCTTCTCCTTCTTCTTCTGCTTCTCCTTCTGCTTCAATTTCTCCTTCTGCTTCTCATTCTGCTTCTGCATCTTCTGTTTTTTTTCTGCTTCTCCTGCTTCTGCTTCTTCTGCTTCTCCTGCTTCTAGTGCTGCTTCTCCTTCTGCTTCTCTTTCTGCTTCTGCTTATCCTTGTGCTTCTCCTACACCTAATCCTTCTCTTTTGCCTTCTCCTTCTTCTTCTTATGCTTCTCCTGCTGCTTCTGCTTCTGTTTATTCTACTATTTCTGTTTCTTCTGCTTCTGCTTCAGATTGTGCTTCTTCTGTTTCTCCTTCTGCTTCTCATTCTCCTTCTGCTTCTTCGGCTTCTCCTGTTTCTTCTGCTTCTGCTTCTCCTGCTTCTTCTGCTTCTCCTGCTTCTCTTTCTGCTTCTCCTTCTTCTTCTGCTTCTCCTTCTGCTTCTGTTTCTGCTCTTCTCCTTCTTCTGTTTCTTTTGCTTCTGTTTCTTCTGCTTCTTCTTCTTCTGTTTCTTCTGATTCTACTTCTGCTTCTCCTTCTTCTCCTTCTCTTTCTGCTTCTACTTCTACTTCTTCTGATTCTCCTGCTTCTCCTTCTTGTTCTCCTGCTGTTTCTGCTTCTCTTTCTGCTTCTGCTTCTCCTTCTGCTGCTCCTTCTCCTTCTGCTTCTCCTTCTGATTCTGCTTCTTATGCTTATTCTTTTCCTTCTGCTTCTGCTTCTCTTGCTTCTGCTTCTTCTGCTTCTACTGCTTCTTCTTCTGCTTCTCCTTATGCTTCTCCTTATGCTTCTCCTTATGCTTCTCCTTATGCTTCTTCTTCTTCTTCTTCTTCTTCTTCTTCTTCTTCTTCTTCTTCTTCTTCTTCTTCTTCTTCTTCTTCTTCTTCTTCTTCTTCTTCTTCTTCTTCTTCTTCTCTTTCTTCTGCTTCTGCTTTTCCTGCTTCTTCTGCTTCTACTGCTTCTCTTTCTGCTTCTCATTCTGCTTCTGCTTCTCCTTCTGCTTCTCATGTTGCTTCTGCTGCTCTTCCTTCTCCTTCTCCTACTTCTGCTTCTCCTTCTGCTTCTGCTTCTCCTTCTGCTTCTCCTTATATTTCTCTTTCACCTTCCCGTTTTTCTGCTTCTACTTCTGCTTTTGCTTCTGATACTTATGCTTCTTCTGTTACTTTTGCTTCTGCTTCAGTTGCTTCTGCTTCTTAACTTCTCCTGCTTCTCCTGCATCTTTTTCTGCCTCTTCTTCTTCTTCTTCTCTCAGATTCTCCTGCTTCTGCTACTTGTGCTTCTCCTGCTTCTCTTTCTGCTACTCATTCTGCTTCTGCTTCTCCTTCTGCTTCTCCTTCTTCTCCTTCTCCTTCTCCTATTTCTGCTTCTCCTTCAGCTTCTGCTTCTTCTGCTTCTCCTGCTTCTCCTTCTGCATCTCCTTCTGCTTGTGCTTGTTCTTATGCTTCTTCTTCTGCTTTTGCTTCTCCTGCTTCTTTTGGTTCACCTTTTGCTTCTGCTTCTTGTGCTTTTCCTGCTACTCCTTCGGCTTCTCACTCTGCCTCTCCTTCTGCTTCTCCTTCTGTTTCTTCTTCTCCTTCTCGTTCTTCTACTTTTCCTTCTGCTTCTCCTTCTGCTTCTACACCTTCTCCTTCTCCCTCTGCTTCTGCTTCTCATGCTTCTTCTTTTTCTTCTGCTTCTGCTTCTCCTGCTTCTGCTTCTTCTGCTTCTCCTGCTTCTCTTTCTGCTTCTCCTTCTGTTCTCCTTCTGCTTCTTCCTCTTCTGCTTCTGCTTCTCCTGCTTCTCCTTCTCATTCTGCTCCTTCTTCTCCTTTTGCTTCTTCTTCTTCTTCTTCTTCTTCTTCTTCTTCTTCTTCTTCTTCTTCTTCTTCTTCTTCTTCTTCTTCTTCTTCTTCTTCTTCTTCTTCTTCTTCTTCTTCTTCTTCTTCTTCTCCTTCTCCTTCTCCTTCTCCTTCTCCTTCTCCTTCTCCTTCTCCTTCTCCTTCTTCTTCTCCTTCTTCTTCTTCTTCTTCTTCTTCTTCTTCTTCTTCTTCTTCTTCTTCTTCTTCTTCTTCTTCTTCTTCTTCTTCTTCTTCTTCTTCTTCTTCTTCTTCTTCTTCTTCTGTATCTTCTGTTTCTGCTTCTCCTGCTTCAGCATTTGTGCTTCTCCTGCTTCTCTTTCTTCTTCTCATTCTTCTGCTTCTCCTTCTGCTTCTCCTATTGCTTCTGCTACCCTTCCTTCTCCTTCTCCTTCTCCTACTTCTACTTCTTCTTCTGCTTCTGCTTCTTCTGCTTCTCCTGCTTCTCCTTCTGCATCTTCTTCTGCTTCTGCTTCTCTTTCTGCTGCTACTTCTCCTTCTGCTTCTCCTTATTCTGCTTCTCCTTCTGCTTCTACACCTTCTCCTTCTCCCTCTGCTTCTGCTTCTCATGCTTCTTCTTTTTCTTCTGCTTCTGCTTCTCCTGCTTCTGCTTCTTCTGCTTCTCCTGCTTCTCTTTCTGCTTCTCCTTCTGTTCTCCTTCTGCTTCTCCTTCTCCTTCTCGTTCTTCTGCTTTTCCTACTGCTTTTCCTTCTGCTTCTGCTACAACGAATACTGCTTCTGCTTCTTTTGTTTCTTCTGCTTCTACTTCTGCTTTTGATTGT
>NW_012294952.1:0-3164 GCF_000151885.1 Dipodomys ordii
CTGCTGTGTCCCCGTTGTGTCCCGCTGTTACCACCTTTGACCCTCTATGTCCCCCCCTGAGTCCCCGCTGTTTCACCGCTGGGTCCCGCTGGGTTCCCGCTGGGTCCCGCTATGTCCCCCGCTATGTCCCCCGCTTTGTCCCCGCTTTGTCCCGCTGTGTCCCGCTGTGCCCCCGCTGTTTCCCGTTGTGTCCCCAGCTGTGTACACCGCTGTGTCCCGCTGTGTCACACTGTGTCCCTTGGTGTCCCGCTTTGTCCCCCGCTGTGTTCCCAGGTGACTCCCTGCTGTGTCCCCGCTGTGTCCCACTGTGTCCTCCCTGTGTCCCCCCCTGTGTCCCGCTTTGTCCCCCGCTGTGTCCCGCTGTGTCCTCCCTGTGACCCCGCTGTGTCCCGCTGTGTCCCGCTGTGTCCTCGCTGTGTCCCACGCTGTGTTCCACTGTGTCCTCGCTGTGTCCCCCGCTGTTTCGCCTTGTGACCCCAGCTGTGTAGCCCGCTGTGTTCCGCTATGTACCCGCTGCATCGACGCTGTGTCCCACTGGGACCCGTTGTGTCCTCGCTGTGTTCCCCGCTGTGTCCCGCTGTGTCCCCCTCTGTGTCCCCCTCTGTGTCCCGCTTTGTCCACCACTGTGTCCTGCTGTGTCCCGCTGTGTACTGCTGTGTCCCGCGCTGAGTCCCGCTGTGTCCCCGCTGTGTCCCAATGTGTCCTCGCTGTGTCCCCCCTGTCTCCCGCTGTGTCCCCCCTGTGTTCCACGTGTGTCCCGCTGTGTCCCGCTGTGTCCCCCGCTGTGTCCCCCGCTGTGTCCCGCTGTGTCCTGCTGTGTCCCCCACTGTGTCCGGTTGTGTTTCCCACTGTGTCCCGCTGTGTCTGCTGTGTACCCCCTGTGTCCCGTTGTGTACCGATGTGTCCCCGCTGTGTCCCTGCTGTGTCTTCCTGCTGTCCCCAGCTGTGTCCCCACTGTGTCCCCCCTGTGTCCCCGCTGTGTCCCACTCTGTCCCCACTGTGTCCCGCTTTGTCCCGCTGTGTCCCCCGCTGTGTCCCGCTGTGTCCCCCGCTGTGTCCCCGCTGTTTCCCGCTGTGTGCTGCTGTGTCCGGCTGTGTCCCCGCTTTCCCCCACTGTGTCCCCTGCTGTGTCCCCGCTGTGTCCAGCTGTGTCCCGTTTTGTCCCGCTGTGTCCCGCTGTGTCCCGCTGTGTCCCCGCTATGTCCCGATGTGTACCGCTGTGTCTGCCTCTGTGTACCCCACTGTGTTCTGCTGTGTCCCCCGCTGTGTCCTGCTGTGTCCTCGCTGTGTCCCCTGCTGTTTCCCGCTGTTTCCCCCGCTGTGTCACCCGCTGTGTCCCCAGCTGTGTCCGGCTGTGTCCCGCTGTGTTCCCCTGTGTCCCACCGCTGTCTCCCGCTGTGTTCTTTGTTGTGTCCCCCGCTGAGTCCCGCTGTGTCCCCCGCTGTTTACCGCTGTGTCCCCCACTGTGTCCCCCGCTGTGTCCCCGCCTTGTCCCCGCTGTGTCCCTCTGTGTCCCTGGTGTGTCCTCGCTGTGTAACTGCTATGTCTCTCTGTTCCCGCTGTGTCCCACTGTGTCCCGCAGTGTCCCCCTATGTCCCCTCTGTGTCCTCGCTGTATCCCCTGCTGTTTCCCACTGTATCCCCTGCTGTGTCCCCGCTGTGTCCCCGCTGTGTCCTAGCTGTGTCCCGCTGTGTCCCCGTTGTTCCCCGGTTTGTCCCCACTGTTCCCTGCTGTGTCTCTCGCTGTGTACCTCTGTGTCCCGCTCTGTCCTCGCTTTGTTCCCGCTATGTCCCGCTGTGTCCCTGCTGTGTCCGTGCTGTGTTCCAATCTCTCCCGCTGTGTGCAGCTCTGGGTCCTCCGCTGTGTCCCCCGCTGTGTCCTGCTGTGTCCCGCTGTGTCCCGCTTTTTCCCCTGCTGTGTCCCGCTGTGTCCCGCAGTGTACCACACTGTGTCCCACTGTGTCCCCCGCTGTGTCCCTGCTGTGTCCCGCTGTGTCCCGGTGTGTACCCTGCAGTGTACTGCTGTGTCCCCCGATGTGTCCCGCTGTGTCCCGCTGTGTCCCCGGCTGTGTCCCCTGCTGTGTCCCGCTCTTTCCCTCTGTGTCCCGCTGTGTCCTTGCTGTGTCCCAATTTGTGTCCCGCTGTGTCCCGATGTGTCCCGCTGTGTCGCCGCTTTGTCACTGCTGTGTCTCGCTGTGTCCCGCTGTGTCCACGCTGTGTCCCGCTCTGTCCCAGGCTGTGTCCCGCTGTGTCCCCCGCTGTGTTCCGCTGTGTTGCTGCTGTGTCCCGCTGTGTCCCCGCTGTGTCCCCGGTGTGTCCCACTGTGTCCCCGCTGTGTCCCACTCTGTCCCCACTGTGTCCCTCTTTGTCCCGCTGTGTCTCACTTCTGTCCCCCTTTGTGTCCCCCGCTGTGTCCCGCTGTGTCCCCCGCTGTGTCCGGTTGTGTTTTCTGCTGTGTCCCGCTGTGTCCTTCTGTGTACCCCCTGTGTCCCGCTGTGTACCGATGTGTCCCCACTGTGTCCCCGCTGTGTCTCCCTGCTGTCCCAGCTGTGTCCCCACTGTGTTCCGCTGTGTCCCCGCTGTGCCCCACTGTGTTTCCCTGCTGTCCCCCGCTGTGTCCCCTCTGTTTCCCGCTGTGTCCCGCTGTGTCCTCGCTGTGTCCCCGCTGTTTCCCGCTGTGTCCTGCTGTATCCGGCTGTTTCCCCGCTGTCCCCCGCTGTGTCCCCTGCTGTGTCCCCGCTGTGTCCAGCTTTGTCCCGTTTTGTCCCGCTGTGTCCCGCTCTGTCACCACTTTGTCCCCCGCTTTGTCCCCGCTGTGTCCCGCTGTGTTCCGCTGTGTCCTCCGCTGTGTCCCACTGTGTCCCCTGCTGTGTTCCCCGCTGTGTCCCGCTGTGTCCCGTTGTGTCCTTGCTGTGTCCCCGCTTTGTCCTGCTGTGTCCCCGCTGTCCCCCGCCGTGTCCCCTGCTGTGTCCCCCGCTGTGTCCCGCTGTGTCCCTGCTGTGTCCCGGCTGGGTCCCGCTGTGTCAAGCTGTGTCCCCGCTGTGTCCCCGCTGTGTCCCACTGTGTCCCCTGCTGTGTCCCCCGCTGTGTCCCGCTGTGTCCCGTTGTGTCCTTGCTGTGTCCCCGCTTTGTCCTGCTGTGTCCCTCTGTGTCCCCGCTGTCCCC
>NW_012294953.1:0-5458 GCF_000151885.1 Dipodomys ordii
TCATCCCACTGTGTCCCCGCTATTTCCCCGCTGGGTCCTGCTGTGTCCCGCTGGGTCCCGCTGGGTCCCCTACTTTGTCCCGCTGTGTCCCCGCTGTGTCCCGCTGTGTCCCACTGTGTCCTGTTGTGTCCCGCTTTGTCCCCCGCTATGTCCCCAGCTGAGTCCCATCTGTGTTCCCGCTGTGTCCCGCTGTGTCCCCCGCTGTGTCCCGCTGTGTCCCCCGCTGTGTCCTGCTGTGTCCCGCTGTGTCCTGCTGGGTCCTGCTGGGTCCCCGCTGTGTCCCCGCCGTGTCCCACTGTGTCCCCCGCTGTGTCCCACTGTGTCCCCGCATGTTCACCGCTGTTTCACGCTATGTCCCGCTGTGTTCCGTGGTGTCCCGCTTTGTCCCCCGCTGTGGCCCCCCCTCAGCCACCTTTGTGTCCCCGCTGTGTCCCGCCGTGTCCTCGCTGTGTCTGCCTCTGTCTCCCGCTCTGTCCACCGCTGTGTCTCACGCTTTGTCCCCGCTGGGTCCCGCTGTGTCCCGCTCTGTTCCCCACTGTGTCCCCCGCTGAGTCCTCTATGTGTCGCCGCTGTGTTCCGCTGTGTCCTCGTTGTGTCCCCTGCTATCTCCCGCTTTGTCCCACGCTGTGTCCCGCTGTGTCCCGCTGTGTCCTCGCTGTGTCCCCCGCTGTGTCCTGCTGTGTTCCCGCTGTGTCCCAAGCTGTGTCCCGCTGTGTGCCCCGCTAGGTCCTGCTGGGTCCCGCTGGGTCCCCGCTGTGTCCCCGCTGTGTCCTCGCTGTGTTCCCCGCTGTGTCTTGCTGTGTCCCCCGCTGTGTCCCGCTGTGTTTACTGCTGTGTCCCCACTGTGTCCCTCTGTGTCTCGCTGTGTCCCGCTGTGTCCTCGCTGTTTCCCACGCTGTGTTCTGCTGTGTCCTCGCTGTGTCCCCCGCTGTGTCCCGTTGTGTACCCAGCTGTGTACCCCGCTGTGTCCCACTGTGTCCCCGCTGTATCGACGCTGTGTCCCGCTTGGTCCCGCTGTATCCTCGCTGTGTTCCCCGCTGTGTCCCGCTGTTTACCCCTCTGTGTCCCCCGCTGTGTCCCGCTGTGTCCCGCTGTGTACTGCTGTGTCCCCCGCTGAGTCCCGCTGTGTCCCCGCTCTGTCCCAATGTGTCCTCGCTGTGTCCCACGCTAGGTCACGCTGTGTCCCCCCTGTGTCCCCCGCTGTGTCCGGCTGTGTCCGGCTGTGTCCCCCACTGTGTCCCCCGCAGTGTCAGCACTGTGTCCCGCTGTGTCCTCGCTGTGTCCCCCGCTGTCTCCCGCTCTGTACCCCGCTGTGTCTCAAGCTTTGTCCCGGCTGTGTCCCACTGTGTCCCTAGCTGTGTCCCGCTGTGTCCCCCGCTTTGTCCCTCTGAGTCCCATCTGTGTCGCCGCTGTGTCCCACTATGTTCCCGCAGTGTCCCCGCTGTGTCCCGCAGTGTGCCGCTGTGTCCTCGCTGTGTCCCCCGAGTGTCCCGTTGTGTCCCCAGCTGTGCACCACGCTGTGTCCCGCTGTGTCCCCGCTGTAACGGCGCTGGGTCCCGCTGGGTCCCGCTATGTCCTCCCTGTGTTCCCCGCTGTGTCCCGCTGTGTCACGCTCTGTCCCCTCTGTGTCCCTCTGTGTCCAGCTCTGTCCGTGTTGTGTGTCCGCTGTGCCCCGCTGTGTACCCTTCTGTGTCCAGCTGTGTCCCCTCTGTGTCCCGCTGTGTCCCTTCTCTTTCCCCCGCTGTCCACCGCTGTGTCCCCCGGCTGTGTCCCGCAGTGTCCCCGCTGTGTCCCGCTGTGTCCTACTGTGTCCCGTGGTGTCCCGCTTTTTCCCCTCTATGTCCCCTGCTGAGTCCCCTCTGTGTCCCCGCTGTGTCCAGCTGTGTCCTCGCTGTGTCCTCCGCTGTCTCCTGCTTTGTCCCACGCTGTGTCCTACTGTGTCCCACTGTGTCCCTGCTGTGTCCCCCGCTGTGTCCCGCCTTGCCCCGCTCTGTCCCCCGCTGTGTCCCGCTGTGTCCCCGCAGGTTCACCGCTGTTTCACGCTGTGTCCTGCTGTGTTCCGTGGTGTCCCGCTTTGTCCCCCGCTGTGTCCCGCTGTGTCCACTGCTGGGTCCCCGCTGGGTCCCGCTGTGTCTCGCTGTTTCACGCTGTGTCCTCGCTTTGTCCCATGCTGTGTTCCGCTGTGTCCTCCCTGTGTCCCCCGCTGTGTCCTGCTGTGTCCCCCGCTGTGCCCCGCAGTGTCCCGCTGTGTCCTCGCTGTGTCCCACTGTGTCCCCGCTGTTTCCCCGCTGGGTCCTGCTGTGTCCCGCTGGGTCCCGCTGGGTCTCCCGCTTTGTCCCGCTGTGTCCCCGCAGTGTCCCCGCTGTGTCCCGCTGTGTCCCACTGTGTCCTGTGGTGTCCCGATTTGTCCCCCGCTATGTCCCCTGCTGAGTCCCCTCTGTGTCCCCGCTGTGTCCCGCTGTGTCCCCCGCTGTGTCCCGCTGTGTCCCCCGCTGTGTCCTGCTGTGTCCCGCTGTGTCCTGCTGGGTCCCGCTGTGTCCCCGCTGTGTCCCCGCTGTGTCCCGCTGTGTCCCCTGCTGTGTCCCGCTGTGTCCCCGCAGGTTCACCGCTGTTTCACGCTGTGTCCCGCTGTGTTCCGTGGTGTCCCGCTTTGTCCCCCACTGTGGCCTCCCTGAGCCACCTCTGTGTCCCCGCTGTGTCCCGCTGTGTCCTCGTTGTGTCCGCCTCTGTCTCCCGCTCTGTCCACCGCTGTGTCTCATGATTTGTCCCCGCTGGGTCCCACTGTGTCCCGCTCTGTCACCCACTGTGTCCCCCGCTGAGTCCTCTATGTGTCGCCACTGTGTCCCGCTGTGTCCTCGCTGTGTCCCCTGCTATCTCCCGCTTTGTCCCACGCTGTGTCCCGCTGTGTCCTGCTGTGTCCTCGTTGTGTCCCAAGCTGTGTCCCGCTGTGTCCCGCTGTGTGCCCCGCTGTGTCCTGCTGGGTGCCGCTGTGTCCCCGCTGTGTCCTCGCTGTGTCCCGCTGTGTCTACTGCTGTGTCCCCGCTGTGTCCCGCTGTGTCTCGCTGTGTCCCGCCGTGTCCTCGTTGTTTCCCACGCTGTGTTCTGCTGTGTCCTCGCTGTGTCCCCCGCTGTGTCCCTTTGTGTACCCAGCTGTGTACCCCGCTGTGTCCCGCTGTGTCCCCGCTGTATCGACGCTGTGTCCTGTTGGGTCCCGCTGTGTCCTCGCTGTGTTCCCTTTTGTGTCCCGCTGTGTCCCCCGCTGTGTCCCCGCTGTGTCCCTGCTGTGTCCCTGCTGTGTCGCCGCTGTGTCCCTCTGTGTCCTGCTGTGTCCTCGCTGTGTTCCGCTGTGTCCCCCGCTGTGTCCCGCTGTGTCCCGCTGTGTCCCCGCTGTGTCCCGCTGTGTCCCCCGCTGTGTCCCACTGTGTCCCGCTGTGTCCCTGCTGTGACCCTCTCTGTCCCCGCTGTATTGACACTGTGTCCCGGTGTGTCCCGCAGTGTCCGCACTGTGTTTCCGGCTGTGTCCCGCTTTGTACCCCTCTGTGTCCCATGCTATGTCCCGCTGTGTCCCCTCTCTGTCCCCTGCTGTCCCCCGCTGTGTCCCCCGCTGTGTCTCACTGTGTCGCCCGCTTTGTCCCGCTGTGCCCCTGCAGTGTCCCCGCTGTGTCCCACTGTGTCACACTGTGTCCCGTGTTGTCCCGCTTTGTCCCCCGCTGTGACCTCGCAGTGTTTCCCGCTGTGTCCCGCTGTGTCCTCGCTGGGTCCCCCGCTGGGTCCCGCTGTGTTCCCTGCTGTGTCCCGCTGTGTCCGACTGTGTCCCGCTGTGTCCCGCTGTGTTCCGCTGTGTCCCGCTGTGTCCCCGCTGTGTGCCCGCTGTGTCCCGCTGTGTACCCCGCTGTGTCCATGCTGTGTCCCGCTGTGTACCCAGCTGTGTCCAGCTGTCTCCTCGCTGTGTCCCGCTCTGTCCACTGCTCTGTCCCCTGCTGTGTCCCGCTTTTTCCCGCTGTGTCCCGCTGTGTCCCCCACTGTGTCCCGTTGTGTCCCAGCTGTGTACCCTGCTGTGTCCCCCTGTGTTGTCGCTTTATCGACGCTGTGTCCCGCTGTGTCCCCCGCTCTGTCCTCCACTGTGTCCCCCGCTGAGTCCCCGCTGTGTCCCCGCTGTGTCCCGCTGTGTCCCGCTGTGTCCCCCCTGTGTCCCGTTGTGTCCCCAGCTGTGTACCCCGCTGTGTCCTGCTGTGTCCCACTGTGATCCGCTGTGTCCCGTTGTGTCCTCGCTGTGTCTCCCGCAGTGTCCCGCTGTGTCTTCGCTGTGTCCCCCGCTGCGTCCCGCTGTGTCCCCCACTGTGTCCCACTTTGTCCCGCTGTGTCCCGCTGTGTCCTCGCTGTGTCCCCGCTGTGTTCCGCTCTGTCCCTCGCTGTGTCCTGCTGTGTCACACTGTGTCCCGCTGAGTCCCCGCTGTGTCCCGCTGTTTCCTCACTGTGTCCCCTGCTGTGACCTGCTGAGTTCTCTCTGTTTCCCCATGCTCTGTCCGATTGTGTCCTCACTGTGTCCCCCGCTGTGTACTGCTGTGTCTCCCTTTGTGTCCTGCTGTGTCCCCGCTGTGTCCCGCTGTAAACCCCACTGTGTCCAGCTGTGTTGACGTGGTGACCCGCTGTGTCCCCGGCTCTGTACCCCGCTGTATCCCGCTGTGTCCCCCGCTGAGTCACGCTGTATCCCCGCTGTGTCACGCTGTGTCCTCGCTGTGTCCCCCTCTGTGTCCGGCTGTGTTCCCCCTGTGTCCCCCCCTGTGTTCCGCTGTGTCCCGCTGTGTCCCCCTCTGTGTCCCCCGCTGTGTCCCCCTGTGTCCCCCGCTGTGTCCCGCTGTGTCCACTGCTGTGTCCCCGCTGTGTCCCGGTATAACCCCCACTGTTTCCCGCTGTGTCCTTGCTGTGTCCCTCACTGTGTCCCGCTGTGTCCCCCGCTGTGTCCCGCTTTGACTGCTGCTTTGTCCCCGCTTTGTCCCGCTGTGTCCCGCTGTGTCCCTCTATGTTCCCGCTGTATCGACGCTGTGTCCCGCTGGGTCCCGCTGTGTCTTCGCTGTGTTCCCCGCTGTGTCCCGCTGTGTCCCCCGCTGTGTCGTGCTGGGTCCCCACAGTGTACCCGCTGTGTCCTGCTGTGTCCCGCTGTGTCCCGTGGTGTCCCGCTTTGTTCCCCGCTGTGTCCCTCGCTGAGTCCCCACTGTGTCCCCGGTGTCTCCCGCTGTGTCTTCCCTGTGTACCCCGCTGTGTCCCGCTCTGTCCCCCACAGTGTCCCCCGCTTTGTCCCCGCTGTGTCCCGCTGTGTCCCCGCTGTATCGACGCTGTGTCCCGCTGGGTCCCGTTGTGTCCTCGCTGTGATACCCTCTGTGTCCCGCTGTGTCCCCCTCTCTATCCCCTGCTGTGTCCCGCTGTGTCCCCCGCTGTGTCCCGCTGAGTCGCCTGC
>NW_012294954.1:0-3127 GCF_000151885.1 Dipodomys ordii
CCTTCTGCTTCTGCTGCAACTGCTCCTGCATCTGCTTCTTCTGTTTCTTCCGCTTCTCCTTCTCCTTTTGATTCTCTTTCTGCTTCTTCTTCTCCTTCAGGTTCTCATTCTGCTTCTCCAGATTCTGCTTCTTCTGCTTCTCTTGCTTCTCCTTCTGCTTCAGGTTCTGCTTCTGCTTCTTCGGATTCTTATGCTTCTGGTTCTCCTGCTTCTGCTTCTTCTGCTTCCCCTCCTTCTCTTTCTGCTTCTCCTTCTGTTTCTGCTTCTCCTTCTGCTTCTGCTTCTTGTCCTTCTCCTGTTTCTTCTGCTTCTGCTTCTCCTGCTTCTGCTTCTTCTGCTTTTCCTGCTTCTCTTTCTGCTTCTCCTTCTGCTTCTGCTCCTCCTTCTGCTTCTGCTCCCTCTATTTCTTCTGTTTCTTCTTCTTCTGCTTCTCCCGCTCTGCTTCTTCTGCTTCTCCTGCTTCTCGTTCTGCTTCTCTTCGTCGGCTTCTCTTTCTACTTCTCCTTCTGCTTCTTCTGATTCTGCTTCTTCTCCTTCTTCTTCTCCTTCTGCTTCTGCTTCTTCTGCTTCTCCTGCTACTCCTTCTGCATCTCTTTCTGCTTGTGCTTTTCCTTCTGCTTCTTCTTCTGCTTCTGCTTCTCCTTCTTCTGCTTCTCCGTCTGTTTCTGCTTCTTCTGTTTTTCTTGCTTCTCCTACTGCTTCTCATTCTTCTTCTCCTTCTGTTTCTCCTTGTCGTTATTCTGCTATTCCTTCTGCTTCTCTATCTGCTTCTGCATCTTCAGCTTCTTCTGCTACTGCTTCTGCTTCTGCTTCTTCTGTTTCTCTTTCTGCTTCTCCTTCTGTTTTTGCTTCTCTTTCTGCTTCTGCTTCTCCTTCTGGTTCTCCTTCTTCTCCAGATTCTGCTTCTTCTGCTTCTCCTGCTTCTCCTTCTGCTTCAGGTTCTGCTTTTGCTTCTTCTGCTTCTATTTCTGCTTCTCCTTCTGTTTCTGCTTCTCTTTCTGCTTCTGCTTCTTATCCTTCTTCTATTTCTTCTGATTCTGCTTCTCCTGCTTCTGCTTCTCCTGCTTCTCCTTCTGTTTCTCCTTATGCTTCTCCTTCTGCTTCTCCTTCTTCTGCTTCTACTTCTGCTTCTGCTTCTCCTTCTGCATCTTCTTCTGTTTCAATTTCTCTTTCTTCTGCTTTTCATTCTGCTTCTGCTTCTCCTGCTTCTGCTTCTTCTGCTTCTCCTGCTTCTCCTTCTGCTTCTCTTTCTGCTTCTGCTTATCCTTCTGTTTCTCCTACTCCTAATCCTTCTCTTTCTCCTTCTCCTTCTTCTTCTTCTGCTTCTCCTGCAGCTTCTTCTTCTGCTTCTTCTGCTTTTTCTGTTTCTTCTGTTTCTGCTTCTCCTGCTTCTTCTTCTTCTGCTTCTCCTACTTCTCCTTCTGCTTCTCCATCTCCTTCTCCTTCAATTCCTCCTTCTTGTGCTTCTCTTTGTGCTTCTGCTTCTGCTTCTCCTGCTTCTGTTTCTGTTTATCCTTCTGCTTCTCCTTCTGCTTTTCTTTCTGCTTCTTATTCTGCTTCTGCTCCTCCTACTCCTAATCCTTCTCTTTCTCCTTCTTCTTCTGCTTCTCGTTCTGCTTCTGCTTCTTCTGCTTGTTCGGTTTCTTCTGCTTCTGCTTTTCCAGCTTCTGCTGCTTCTGCTTCTCCTTCCGCTTCATGTTCTCCTTCTGATTCTTCGGCTTCTTCTGTTTCTTCTGCTTCTGCTTCTGCTTCTTCTGCTTCTTCTGCTTCTCTTTCTGCTTCTCCTTCTGCTTCTGCTTCTCCTTCTGCTCCTTCTCCTTCTTCTGTTTCTTCTTCTTCTGCTGCTTCTCCCGCTTCTGCTTCTTCTGCTTCTCCTGCTTGTCCTTCTCCTTCTGCTTCTCCTTCTCCTTCTTCTGCTTCTCTTTCTGCTTCTGCTTCTTCTGATTCTCCAACTTCTCCTTCTTCTTCTCCTTCTATTTCTGCTTCTCTTTCTGCTTCTGCATCTCCTTCTGCTTCACCTTCTGCTGCTCCTTCTCCTTGTTCTGTTTCTCCCTCTGCTTCTGCTTCTTATGCTTTTTCTTTTTCTTCTGGTTCTGCTTCTCCTGCTTCTGCTTCTTATGCTTCTACTGCTTCTTCTTCTTCTGCTTCTTCTTCTTCTGCTGCTTCTTCTTCTTCTTCTTCTTCTTCTTCTTCTTCTTCTTCTTCTTCTTCTTCTTCTTCTTCTTCTTCTTCTTCTTCTTCTTCTTCTTCTTCTGCTTCTACTTCTCTTCCTGCTTCTGCATCAACTGCTTGTTTTTCTGCTTCTTCTGCTGTTTTTTCTACTTCCCTTCTGCTTCTCTTTTTGCTTCTCCTTCTGCTTCTGCTTCTTCTGTTTCTCGTGCCTGAATTTCTAGTTCTACTTCTTCTGCTGCTTCTCCTTCTGCTTCTGCTTCTCCTTATGCTTCTGTTTCTGCTTCTTCTCTTTCGGCTTCTCCTGCTTCTGCTTCTTGTCCTCCTCCTGCTTCTCTTTCTGCTTCTCATTCTGCTTGTGCTTCTCCTTTTGCTTCTGCTTCTCCTCCTTCTCCTTCTCGTACTTTTGATTCTCCTTCAGCTTCTGCTTCTTCTGCTTCTCCTGCTTCTCCTTCTGCATCTCCTTCTGCTTGTGCTTCTCCTTATGCTTCTTCTTCTGCCTCTGCTTCTCCTTCTCCTTCTTTTGCTTCTTTTTGCTTCTGCTTCTTCTGCTTTTCCTGCTTCTCCTTCTGCTCCTGCTTCTTCTGCTTCTCCTTCTGCATCTTCTTCTGCTTCTCCTTCTGCTTCTCCTTCTCCTACTTCTGCTTCTCCTTCTGCTTCTTCTTCTTCTGCTTTACCTGCTTCTCTTTCTGCTTCTCCTTCTGCTTCTCCTTCTGTTTCTCCTTCTCCTTCTAGTTCTCCTTCTTCTCCTTCTGCTTCTCCTTCTTCTGCTTCTACTTCTGCTTCTGCTTCTGCTTCTCCTTCTGCATCTTCTTCTGTTTCAATTTCTCCTTCTTCTGCTTTTCATTCTGCTTCTGCTACTCCTGCTTCTGCTTCTTCTGCTTCTCCTGCTTCTCCTTCTCCTTCTACTTCTGCTTATCCTTCTGTTTCTCCTACTCCTAATCCTTCTCTTTCTTGA
>NW_012294955.1:0-2330 GCF_000151885.1 Dipodomys ordii
CCTACTCCTAATCCTTCTCTTTCTCCTTGTTCTTCTTCTACTTCTCGTTCTGCTTCTACTTCTTCTGCTTGTTCGATTTCTTCTGCTTCTGCTTTTCCAGCTTCTGCTGCTTCTGCTTCTCCTTCTGCTTCAGGTTCTCCTTCTGATTCTTCGGCTTCTCCAGTTTCTTCTGCTTCTGCTTCTCCTGCTACTGCTTCTTCTGCTTCTCTATCTGCTTCTCCATCTGCTCTGCTTCTCCTTCTGCTCCTTCTCCTTCTTCTGTTCTTCTTCTTCTTCTGCTTCTCCCGCTTCTGCTTCTTCTGCTTCTCCTGCTTGTCCTTCTCCTTCTGCTTCTCCTTCTCCTTCTTCTGCTTCTCTTTCTGCTTCTGCTTCTTCTGATTCTCCAACTTCTCCTTCTTCTTCTCCTTCTATTTCTGCTTCTCTTTCTGCTTCTGCATCTCCTTCTGCTTCACCTTCTGCTGCTCCTTCTCCTTCTTCTGTTTCTCCCTCTGCTTCTGCTTCTTATGCTTCTTCTTTTTCTTCTGGTTCTGCTTCTCCTGCTTCTGCTTCTTATGCTTCTAGTGCTTCTTCTTCTGCTTCTTCTGCTTCTACTTCTCTTCCTGCTTCTGCATCAACTGCTTGTTTTTCTCCTTCTTCTGCTGCTTTTTCTACTTCTCCTTCTGCTTCTCTTTTTGCTTCTCCTTCTGCTTCTGCTTCTTCTGTTTCTCATGCCTGAATTTCTGGTTCTACTTCTTCTGCTGCTTCTCTTTTTGCTTCTGCTTTTTCTCCTTCTTCTATTTCTTCTGATTCTGCTTCTCCTGCTTCTGCTTCTCCTGCTTCTCCTTCTGTTTCTCTTTATGCTTCTCCTTCTTCTTCTCCTTCTTCTGCTTCTACTACTGCTTCTGCTTCTCCTTCTGCATCTTCTTCTGTTTCAATTTCTACTTCTTCTGCTTTTCATTCTGCTTCTGCTTCTCCTGCTTCTGCTTCTTCTGCTTCTCCTGCTTCTCCTTCTCATTCTCCTTCTCTTTCTGCTTCTGCTTATCCTTCTATTTCTCCTACTCCTAATCCTTCTCTTTCTCCTTGTTCTTCTTCTGCTCCTCGTTCTTTTTCTGCTTCTTCTGCTTGTTCTGTTTCTTGTGCTTCTACTTTTCCAGCTTCTGCTGCTTCTGCTTCTCCTTCTGCTTCAGGTTCTCCTTCTGATTCTTGGGCTTCTTCTGTTTCTTCTGCTTCTGCTTCTCCTGCTACTGCTTCTTCAGCTTCTTCTGCTTCTCTTTTGCTTCTCCTTCTGCTTCTGCTTCTCCTTCTGCTCCTTCTCTTTCTTCTGTTTCTTTTCTTCTTTTTCTGTTCCTCCCGCTTCTGCTTCTTTTGCTTCTCCTGCTTGTCCTTCTCCTTCTGCTTCTCCTTCTCCTTCTTCTCCTTCTCTTTCTGCTTCTGCTTCTGCTTCTTCTGATTCTCCAACTAATCCTTCTTCTTCTCCTTCTGTTTCTGCTTCTCTTTCTGCTTCTGCATCTCCTTCTGCTTCACATTCTGCTGACTTTCTCCTTCTTCTGTTTCTCCCTCTGCTTCTGCTTCTTATGCTTCTTCTTTATCTTCTGCTTCTGCTTCTCCTGCTTCTGCTTCTTGTGCTTCTACTGCTTCTTCTTCTGCTTCTGCTTCTTCTGTTTCTACTTCTCTTTCTGCTTCTGCTTCTCCTGCTTGTTTTTCTGCTTCTTCTGCTGCTTCTCCTTCTGCTGCTTCTTCTACTTCTCCTACTGCTTCTCTTTTTGCTTCTCCTTCTGCTTCTGCTTCTACTTCTTCTGTTTGTCCTGCCTGAATTTCTGGTTCTACTTCTTCTGCTGCTTCTCCTTCTGCTTCTGCTTCTAATTCTGCTTCTGATTCTGCTTCTTCTGCTTCTTCTCTTTCGGCTTCTCCTGCTTCTGCTTCTTGTGCTTCTCCTGCTTCTCTTTCTGCTTCTCATTCCGCTTCTGCTTCTGCTTCTGCTTCTCCTCCTTCTCCTTCTCCTACTTCTGCTTCTCCTTCATCTTCTGCTTCTTCTGCTTCTCCTGCTTCTCCTTCTGCATCTCCTTCTGCTTCTGCTTCTCCTTAAGCTTCTTCTTCTGCCTCTGCTTCTCCTTCTCCTTCTTTAGTTTCTCCTTTTGCTTCTGCTTCTTCTGCTTTTCCTGCTTCTCGTTCTGCTTCTGCTTCTTCTGCTTCTCCTTCTGCATCTTCTTCTGCTTCTGCTTCTCCTTCTTCTGCTTCTCCTTCTTATTATCCTACTGCTTCTCCTTCTGTTTCCCTTCACCTTCTTGTTCTTCTGCTTTTCCTTCTGCTTATCCTTCTACTTTTGCTACCACTGCTACTGCTTCTACTTC
>NW_012294956.1:0-5457 GCF_000151885.1 Dipodomys ordii
GCGAGATACAGCGGGACACAGCGGTGGACACAGCGGGGACCCAGCTGGGGACACTTTGGGACACAGCGGGACACAGAGGGACAACAGCAAGGACAGAGCGGGGGACAGTGGGGGACACAGCGGGACACAGCACGGCACAACGGGGTCACAGCAGTGGACACAGCAGGACACAGCGGGGTACACAGCAGGACACAGCGGGGGACACAGCAGGACACAGCGGGGACACAGCGGGGGACATAGCGGGACACAGCGGAGACACAGTGGGGACACAGCGGGACCCAGCTGGACACAGCGGGGGACACAGCGGGACACAGCGGGACACAGCGGGGGACACTGCAGGGACACATTGGGACACAGTAGGACACAGCGTAGGACAAAGCGGGAGAGAGCAGAGGGCACAGCGAGGACACAGCTGGACACAGCGGGAACACAGATGGGACTCAGCAGGGGACATAGTGGGAAAAAAGCGGGAAACCACGGGACACAGTAGGACACAGCGGGACACAGCGGGGACACTGCGGGACACAGCCAGGGGACACAGCGGTGGACAGCGGGGGACAGAGAAGGGACACAGCGGGACACAGAGGGGACACAGATGGACACAGAAGGGTACACAGCGGGACACAGCGGACACACAGCGGGGACAGAGCTGGACACAGAGGGACACAGAAGGGACAGAGCGTGACACAGATGGACCCTGAGGGAGACAGAGCGAGGACACAGCCGGACACAGCGAAACACAGCGTGACACAGTGGGGACACAGCAGGGGACACAGCGGGACAGAGTGGGGGACACTGCGGGACACAGCGGGGTACACAGCAGGGACAAAGCGGGACACAGCGGGGGACACAGCGAGGACACAGCAGGACACAGCGGTGACAAAGCGGGACACAGCGGGGCACACAGCGAGGACACAGCGGGACACAGCAGTGACACAGCGAGAGACACAGCGGGGGACACAGCGGGACACAGCGGGGAACAAAGAGAGGACACAGCGGGACACAGCGGGACACAGCGTCGATAGAGCGGGGACAGAGCGGGACACAGCGGTGACACAACGGGACCCAGCAGGACCCAGCGGGGAAACAGCGGGGACACAATGGGACACAGCGAGTCCACAGCGGGACACAGTGGGGGACACAGTGGGACACACCAAGGCACAACGGGGTCACAGCAGTGGACACAGCGGGACACAGCGGGGGACCCAGCCAGACACAGCAGGGGACACAGCGGGACACAGTGGGGGACACAGCAGGGGACACATTGGGACACAGTGGGGGACACAGCGGGACACAGCGGGGACACAGCTGGACACAGTGGGGTACAGAGCCGGACACAGCAAGGCACAATGGGGTCACAGCAGTGGACACAGCCGGACAAAGCGGGGCACAGAGCGGGACAGAGCGGGGATACAGCAGGTGCCACAGAGGGACACAGCGGGACACAGCGGGACACAGCGGGGGACACAGCGAGGACACATTGGGACACAGCGGGTACACAGCGGGACTCAGCGGGGGACACAGCAGGACACAGCGGGACACAGTGGGACACAGTGGGGCACAGCAGGGACACAGCGAGTGACACAGCAGGGGACACAGCGGGACACCGCAGGGGACACAGGGAGGATACAGCGGGACACAGCAAGGGACACAGCGGAACCGAGCGAGGGACACAGCGGGGGACACAGGGGGACACAGCGGGGTACACAAAGAGGACCCAGCGGGACCCAGCGGGACATAGCTTCGATACAGCGGGGACACAGCAGGACACAGCGGGGTACACAGCTGGGGACACAACGGGACATAGTGGGGGACATAGCGGGATACAGCGGGACACAGCTGGACACAGCGGGGCACAGTTGGGACAAAGTGGGCGACACAGGGGGAACAGAGCAGGACACAGCAGGGGACACATAGAGGACACAGCGGGACACAGCGGGGACACAGTTGGGACACAGCGGGGGACACTGAGGGGCACAAACGGGACAACACGGAACACAGCGGGACACAGTGGGATAAAGCGGGACACTGCGTGGATACAGCGGGACAGCGGGGGACACAGCAGGACACAGCGGGACACAGAGGGGGACAAGGCGGGACACAGCGGGGGACAGAGCGGGGGACACAGCGAGACACAACGGGTACAAAGCGAGACACAGCAGATTACACAGTGGAACACAGCGGGCACACAGCCGGGATACAACGGGACACAGTGGGGAAGAGCGGGACAAAGCATGACACAGCGGGAAACAGCGGGGTACCCAGCGGGACACACGGGGGACACAGCGGGTTACACTGCGGGACACACGGTGGACACAGCAAGGACACAGCGGGACACAGTGACGACACAGCGGGACACAGCGGGGGAAACAGCGGGACACAATGTGGACACAGCAGTGGACACAGCGGGACACAGCGGGGACAGAGGGGGACACAGCGGGGGACACAGCGAAGACACATTGGGACACAGCGGGGACACAGCGGGACTCAGCCGGGGACACTGCAGTACACAGAGGGACACAGCGGGACACAGAGGGGGACACAGTGGGTCAGAGCGGGGGACACAGCAGGGGACACAGAGGAACTCAGCGGGACACAGCGGGGGACACAGGGGGGACACAGCGGGACACAGGGGGGGATACAGCGAGGACACATTTGGACACAGCGGGGACACAGCGGGACTCTGCAGGGGACACAGCAGTACACTTTTGGGACACAGCAGTGACACAGCTAGAAAAAGCGGGGTACACAGCGGGACACACTGGGCACACATCAGGGACACAGCGGGACACACCGGGACACAGTGGAGAAAGAGCGGGACACAGCATGACACAGCGGGACACAGCGGGGTACACAGCGGGACACACGGGGAACACAATGTGGACACAGCAGGACACAGCTGGGGACACAGCGAAGACACAGCAGGACACAGCGGGGGACACAGGGGGGACACAGCGGGACACAGCAGGACACAGAGGGGGACACAGTGGGACAGAGCAGAGGACACAGCAGGAAACACAGCGGGACACAGCGGGACACAGCGGGGGACACAGGGGGGACCCAGCGGGACCCAGCACGGGACACAGCAAGGACACATTGGGACACAGCGGGGACACAGCGGGACTCAGTGGGGGACACAGCAGTACACAGCGGGACACAGCGGGACACAGCGGGGAACACAGAGGGGTAAACAGCGGGACACAGCGGGGAACACAGCGAGGACACAGCAGGACCAAGCAGGACACAGCATCGATAGAGCGGGGACACAGCGGGACACAGCGGGGTACACAGCTGGGTACACAACGGGACACAGCGAGGGACACAGCGAGGAAACAGCAGAACACAGCGTGGGAAACAGCGAGGACAGAGCGGGACACAGCGAGACACAGAGGGATACAGTGGGGACACAGCAGTAGACACAGCGGGACACAGCGGGGGACACAGCGAGACACAGCGGGGAACACAGCGAGGACACAGCGGGGACATAGCGGGGACACAGCGGGACCCAGCGGGACACAGCGTAGATAAAGCGGGCACACAGCGTTACACAGCGTGGTACACAGCTGTGGACACAACGAAATACTGTGGGGGCACAGCGGGACACAGCGGGACACAGTGGGACACAGCGGGGACAAAGCGTGAGACACAGCAGGGGACAGAGTGGGAGACAGCGGGGGACACAGCGAGGACACAGCGGGACACAGCGGGGACTCAGCGGGGGACACAGTGGGAGACAAAGAGGGACACCACGGAACATAGCGGGACACATCGGGAAACAGAAGTGACCCTGCGGGGACACAGTGGGACACAGCTGGGGACACAGCGGGACACAGAGGGGGACAGAGCGGGAAACAGAGGGGGACAGAGCGTGGGACACAGCGAGACACAGCAGGGACAAAGCTGGACACAGCGGGGTACACAGAGGGACACAGCAGGGACGCAGCGGGGAAACAGCGTGACACAGCAGGACACAGCGGGACACATCGGGGGACACAGCAGTACACAGCAGGACAAAGCGGGACACAGCGGGGACACAGCAGAGACACAGCGGGGGACACAGCGGGACAGAGTGGGGTACACAGCGGGGGACACAGCGAGGACACAGCCGGACACAGCGGGACACATCGGGGACACTGCGGGAACATAGCAGGACACAGCGGGTTACACAGCGAGACACAGCGGGACACAGCTGGGGACACAGCGGGGACAGAGTGGGACACAGTGGGACACAGCGGAACACAGCGGGAGACAAAGCGGGAGACAGCGGGGCACACAGCGAGGACACAGAGGGACACAGAGGCGACACAGAGGGGACTCAGTGGGGGACACAGCGTGGGACAAAGTGGGACACCACGGGACACAGTGTTACACAGCGGGACACAGCGGCGACACTGCGGGACACA
Organism: Dipodomys ordii; assembly: GCF_000151885.1. Lineage (NCBI taxonomy): Eukaryota > Metazoa > Chordata > Mammalia > Rodentia > Heteromyidae > Dipodomys > Dipodomys ordii. Next base: position 4,404 of record NW_012294956.1, read on the forward strand.
GCAGGAAAAAGCAGGGGACACAGCGGAACACAGCGGGCCACAGCGGGGGACACAGCGGGGGACAGCGGAGACAGAGAGTAGCCACAGCGAGACACACCGGTGACACAGCTGGACACAGCGGGGTACACAGCAGGACACAGCGGGCACACAGCGGGGACACAGCGGGACACAGCGGGACACAGCGGGGACACAGCGGGACAAAGCGGGAGACACAGCGGGACACAGCAGGCACACAGCGGGGACACAGAGGGACACAGCGGGACACAGCGGGGGACACAGCGGGACACAGCGGGGGACACATCGAGGACACAGCGGGCCACATCTTGGGACACACTGAGGACACAGCGGGGGACACAGTGGGGGACACAGCGGGACACAGCGGGGAACACAGCGGGACCCAGAGGGACACAGCGTCAATACAGCCGGGACACAGCATTACACAGCGTGGTACACAGCTGTGGACACAAAAGGACACAGTGGGGGCACAGCGGGACACAGCGGGACACAGTGGGACACAGCGGGGAAAAAGCGTGAGACACAGAGGGGGACAGAACGGGAGACAGCGGGGGACACAGCGAGGACACATTGGTACACAACAGGGACCTAGCGGGACTCAGCGGGGGACACAGCAGTACACAGCGGGACACAGCGGGACACAGCAGGGGAAACAGAGGGGTACACAGCGGGACACAGCCGGGAACACAGCGAGGACACAGCGGGACACAGCGAGGACACAGCAGTAGACACAGCGGGACACAGCGGAGGACACAGCAGGACACAGCGGGACACAGCGGGACACAGCGGGGGACACAGGGGGACACAGCGGGACACAGTGGGGGACACAACGAGGGCACATTGGTACACAGCAGGGACCCAGCGGGACTCAGCGGGGGACACAGCAGTACACAGCGGGACACAGCGGGACACAGCAGGGGAAACAGAGGGGTACACAGTGGGAAACAGCCAGGAACACAGCGAGGACACAGCGGGACACAGCAGGGAACACAGGGAGGACACAGCGGGGACACAGCAGTACACAGCAGGGGACAAAGCA
>NW_012294957.1:0-5454 GCF_000151885.1 Dipodomys ordii
CCGCTGTGTCCCCGCTTGTCCCCGCTGTGTCCCGCTGTGTCCCGCTGTGTCCCCGCTGTGTCCCAGCTGTGTTCCGCTGTGTCCCTGGTGTTTCCTGGCTGTGTAACCTCTATGTCCCTCTGTGTCCCCGCTGTGTCCCACTGTGACCCGCTGTGTCCAGCAGTGTCCCTGCTGTGTCCTCTCTTTATCCCCAGCTGTGTCCCACTGTGTCCCCAGCTGTGTCCCCGCCGTGTCCCCGCTGTGTCCTCCTGTGTCCCGCTGTGTCCTCGCGGTGTCCTTCTGTGTCTCGCTGTGTCCTTGCTGTGTCCCCCACTGTGTCCATGCTGTGACCCGATGTGTACCTGTTGTGTCCCCCGCTGTGTCCTGCTGTGTCCCGCTGTGTCCCCGGCTCTGTCACCGCTGTGTCGCGCTCTTTTCCGCTGTGTCCCACTGTGTCCCCATGTCCCCCGCTGTGTCCCGTTGTGTCCTCGCTGTGTCCCTGCTGTGTCCCGCTGTGTCCCCGGTGTGTCCCTGCTGTGTCCCGCTGTGTCCCCGCTGTCCCCCGCTGTATCCCCCTCTGTGTCCCGCTGTGACCCGTTTTGTCCAGCTGTGTCCCCCCTGTGTTCCCGCTGTATCCTCGCTGTGTCCCCGCTGTGTCTCGCTGTGTCTCCCCTGTGTCCCCGCTGTCCCCCGCTGTGTCCCGGTGTGTCCCCGCTGTCCCCAGCTGTGTCACCGCTGTCACCCGCTGTGTCCCCCGCTGTGTCCCCAGCTGTGTCCCCGCTGTGTCCCCTGCTGTGTCCCGCTGTGTGCCCCCTTTGTTCCCCTCTGTGTCCTGCTGTGTCCCCTGCTGTGTCCCCGCTGTCACACTGTGTCCCGCTGTGTACCCTGCAGTGTCCTGCTTGTCCCCCGATGTGTCCCGCTGTGTCCCGCTGTGTCCCCACTGTGTCCCGCTGTGTCCCCGCTCTGTCCCCTGCTGTGTCCCGCTGTGTCCCCGGCTGTGTCCCCCGCTGTGTCCCGCTCTTTCCTGCTGTGTCCCCTGCTGTGTCCCCGCTGTGTCCCACTGTGTCCCGCTGTGTCCCGCTGTGTACCCTGCAGTGTCCTGCTGTGTCCCCCGATGTGTCCCGCTGTGTCCCAATGTGTCCCCACTGTGTCCCGCTGTGTCCGCGCTGTGTCCCGCTGTATCCCGGTGTCTCCGGCTGTGTCCCCCGCTGTGTCCCCTCTGTGTCCCGCTGTGTCCCCGCTGCGTCTCCCTGCTGACCTTGCTGTGTCCCCACTGTTTCCCGCTGTGTACTGCTGTATCAGGCTGTGTCCCCGCTTTCCCCCGCTGTGTCCCCTGCTGTGTGCACGCTGTGTCCAGCTGTGTCCCGTTTTGTCCCGCTGTGTCCCGCTGTGTCCCCGCTTTGTCCCCTGCTTTGTCCCCTCTGTGTCCCGCTGTGTCCCGCTGTGTCCCCCGCTGTGTCCCGCTGTGTCCCGTTGTGTTCTCACTGTGTCCCGCTCTGTCTCTGTGTGTCCCGCTGGGTCCTGCATGTGTCTGCCTCTGTGTCCCCCGCTTTGTCCTGCTGTGTCCCCGCTGGGTCCAGCTGGGTCCTGGCTGTGTACCCGCTGGGTCCCGCTGTGTCCCGGCTGTGTGTCCGCTGTGTCCCGCTGTGTCCCTGGTGTGTCCTCGCTGTGTAACTGCTATGTCCCTCTGTGTCCCCGCTGTGTCCCGCTGTGTCCCGCTGTGTCCTCGCTGTGTTCCACTGTGTCCCCCGCTGTGTCCCGCTGTGTCCCACGCTGTGTCCCCCACTGTGTCCCGCTGTGTCCCCCGCTGTGTCCGGCTGTGTCCCGCTGTGTCCCCACTGTCCGCAGGTGTGTCACCGCTGTCCCCCGCTGTATCCCCCGCTGTGACTTGCTGTGTCATCACAGTGTCCCGCTGTGTCCCTCTGTGTCCCCTCTGTGTCCTGTCTAGTGTCCCCTGCAGTGTCCCCGCTGTGTCCCGCTGTGTCCTCCTGTGTCCCGCTGTGTCCTCGCTGTGTCCTTCTGTATCCAGCTGTGTCCCCCGCTGTGTCCCCCACTATTTCCCCGCTGTGTCCAGCTGTGTCCCCTGCTGTGTACCCTGCTGTGTGCCGCTGTGTCCCAATATGTCCCACTGTGTCCGCTACAGTGTCCCCCACTACACAGTGTACCACACTGTGTCCCGCTGTGTCACCCGTTCTGTCCCCCGCTGGGTCCTCTGCTGTGTCCCCACTGTGTGCCGGTGTACCCCGCTGTGTCCCCGGCTGTGACCCCCGCTGTGTCCCTGGTGTGTCCTCGCTGTGTAACCTCTATGTACCTCTGTGTCCCCGCTGTGTTCCACTGTGTCCCGCAGTGCCCCCTATGTCCCCCAGTGTCCTCACTGTGTCCTTCTGTATCCCGCTGTGTCCCCCATTATTTCCCCGTTGTGACCCGCTGTGTCCCGCAGTGTCCCTGCTGTGTCCTCTCTGTATCCCCAGCTGTGTCCCACTGTGTCCCCAGCTGTGTCCCCGTCGTGTCCCTGCTGTGTCCTCCTGTGTCCCGCTGTGTCCTCGCTGTGTCCTTCTGTGTCTCGCTGTGTCCTTGCTGTGTCCCCCACTGTGTCCCCGCTGTGACCCGATGTGTACCTGTTGTGTCCCCCGCTGTGTCCTGCTGTGTCCCACTGTGTCCCCGGCTGTGTCACCGCTGTGTCCCGCTCTTTTCCGCTGTGTCCCACTGTGTCCCAGATGTCCCCCGCTGTGTCCCGTTGTGTCCTCGCTGTGTCCCCGCTGTGTCCCGCTGTGTCCCCGGTGTGTCCCTGCTGTGTCCCGCTGCGTCCCCGCTGTCCCCCGCTTTATCCCCCTCTGTGTCCCGCTGTGTCCCGTTTTGTCCCGCTGTGTCCCCCCTGTGTCCCCGCTGTATCCTCGCTGTGTCCCCGCTGTGTCTCGCTGTGTCCCCCCTGTGTCCCCGCTGTCCCCCGCTGTGTCCTGGTGTGTCCCCGCTCTCCCCAGCTGTGTCACCGCTGTCACCCGCTGTGTCACCCGCTGTGTCCCCCGCTGTGTCCCCCGCTGTGTCCCCGCTATGTTCCGCTCTGTACCCACTGTGTCCCGCTATGCCTCGCTGTGTCCCCCGCTGTGTCTGGTTGTGTTTCCCGCTGTGTCCCCGCTGTGTCTCCCTGCTGTCCCCCGCTGTGTCCCAGCTATGTCCCGCTGTGTCCCCGTTGTTCCCCGGTTTGTCCCCACTGTCCCCCGCTGTGTCCCTCGCTGTGTACCTCTGTGTCTCGCTCTGTCCTCGCTTTGTTCCTCGATGTCCCGCTGTGGCCCCGCTGTGTCTCTGCTGTGTTCCACTCTCTCCCGCTGTGTGCAGCTCTGTGTCCCCCGCTGTGTCCATCGCTGTGTCCCCCTGTATCCCGGTTTGTCCCACATTGTCCCCCGCTGTGTCCCACTGTTTCCCACTGTGCCCCTGCAGTGTCCCTGCTGTGTCCCGCTGTGTACCCCGCTGTGTCCCACTGTGTCCCGCTGTGTGCCCCCTTTGTTCCCCTCTGTGTCCTGCTGTGTCCCCGCTGTGTCCCGCTGTGTCCCGCTGTGTACCCTGCAGTGTCCTGCTGTGTCCTCCGATGTGTCCCGCTGAGTCCTGCTGTGTCCCCACTGTGTCCCGCTGTGTCCCCGCTGTGTCCCCTGCTGTGTCCCGCTGTGTGCCCCCTTTGTTCCCCTCTGTGTCCTGCTGTGTCCCCTGCTGTGTCCCCGCTGTGTCCCACTGTGTCCCGCTGTGTACCCTGCAGTGTCCTGCTTGTCCCCCGATGTGTCCCGCTGTGTCCCGCTGTGTCCCGCTGTGTCCCCACTGTGTCCCGCTGTGTCCCCGCAGTGTCCCCTGCTGTGTCCCGCTGTGTCCCCTGGCTGTGTCCCCCGCTGTGTCCCGCTCTTTCCTGCTGTGTCCCCTGCTGTGTCCCCGCTGTGTCCCACTGTGTCCCGCTGTGTCCCGCTGTGTACCCTGCAGTGTCCTGCTGTGTCCCCCGATGTGTCCCGCTGTGTCCCACTGTGTCCCCACTGTGTCCCGCTGTGTCCCCGCTGTGTCCCCTGCTGTGTCCCGCTGTGTCTCCGGCTGTGTCCCCCGCTGTGTCCCCACTGTGTTCCGCTGTGTCCCCGCTGTGTCTCCCTGCAGTCCCCCGCTGTGTCCCTTCTGTGTCCCGCTGTCTACGCTGTGTCCCACTGTGTCCTTGCTATGTCCCTGCTGTTTCCCGCTGTGTACTGCTGTATCAGGCTGTGTCCCCGCTGTCCCCCGCTGTGTCCCCTGCTGTGTGCCCGCTGTGTCCAGCTGTGTCCCGTTTTGTCCCGCTGTGTCCCGCTGTGTCCCCGCTTTGTCCCCTGCTTTGTCCCCTCTGTGTCCCGCTGTGTCCCGCTGTGTCCCCCGCTGTGTCCCGCTGTGTCCCCTGCTGTGTCCCCTGCTGTGTCCCGCTGTGTCCCGTTCTGTTCTCCCTGTGTCCCGCTCTGTCTCTGTGTATCCCGCTGGGTCCTGCTGTGTCCGCATCTGTGTCCCCCACTTTGTCCTGCTGTGTCCCCGCTGGGTCCGGCTGGGTCCTGGCTATGTACCCGCTGGGTCCCGCTGTGTCCCGGCTGTGTGTCCGCTGTGTCCCGCTGTGTCCCTGGTGTGTCCTCGCTGTGTAACTGCTATGTCCCTCTGTGTCCCCGCTGTGTCCCGCTGTGTCCCTGCTGTGTCCCGCTGTGTACCCCGCGGTGTCCCGCTGTGTGCCCCCTTTGTTCCCCTCTGTGTCCTGCTGTGTCCCCGCTGTGTCCGGCTGTGTCCCGCTGTGTCCCCGCTGTCCGCAGGTGTGTCACCGCTGTCCCCCGCTGTATCCCCCGCTGTGTCTTGCTGTGTCCTCACTGTGTCCCGCTGTGTCCCCGCTGTGTGTCCGCTGTGTCCCGCTGTGTCCCACGCTGTGTCCCCGCTGTGTCCCCCCTGTGTCCTCCTGTGTCCCGCTGTGTCCTTGCTGTGTCCTTCTGTATCCAGCTGTGTCCCCCGCTGTGTCCCCCACTATTTCCCCACTGTGACCCGCTGTGTCCATGCTGTGTCCCGCTGTGTCCCGCTGTGTCCTCGCTGTGTCCCCGCTGTGTCCCACTGTGTCCCGCTCTGTCCCGCTGTGTCCTGCTGTGTCGGCTTCTGTGTCCCCCGCTGTGTCCCGCTGTGTCCCTGCTGTGTCCCCGCTGGGTCCCGCTGGGTCCCGCTGTGTCCCCGCTGTGTCCCCGCTGTGTTCCGCTGTGTCCCTGGTATGTCCTGGCTGTGTAACCTCTATGTCCCTCTGTGTCCCCGCTGTGTCCCACTGTGTCCTGCAGTGTCACCCTATGTCCCCGCTGTGTCCTCGCTGTGTCCTTCTGTATCCCGCTGTGTCCTCTGCTGTGACCCCCACTGTTTCCCCGCTGTGACCCGCTGTGTCCCGCAGTGTCCCTGCTGTGTCCTCGCTGTATCCCCAGCTGTGTCCCACTGTGTCCCCCGCTGTGTCCCTGCTGT
>NW_012294958.1:0-2695 GCF_000151885.1 Dipodomys ordii
ACAGCGGGGACACAGAGGGACACAGCGGGACACAGCGGGGGACAGCGGGGACAGAGCAGTGACACAGCAGGACACAGCAGGGACAAAGCGGGACACAGCGGGCTCACAGCGGGGGACACAGCGGGACACAGCGCGACACAGCGGGGAAACAGCAGGGGACACAGCGGGGGATACAGCAGGAACAAAGCGGGACACAGCGGGGGACACAGAGGGGACATATCTGGACACAGCGGGGGACACTGCGGGACACAGCAGGACACAGCGGGGGACACAGCGGGGGATAGAGCAGGAACAAAGCGGGACACAGCGGGGGACACAGAGGGGACACATCTGGACACAGCGGGGGACACAGTGGGACACAGCGGAGGACATAGCGAGGACAGAGCGGGACACAGTCTGACACAGCGGGGAGACAGCGGGGACACAGCAGGGGACAAAGCGGGGACACAGCGAGGACACAACGGGACACAGAGGGACACAGCGGGAAACAGCGGGACACACCGGAGGACACAGTTGGGGACACAGCGAGGGACACAGCCGTGGACACAGCTGTACACAGCGGGACATAGGGGGCACAGCAGGGACACGGCGGGACACAGTGCGGACACAGAGGGACACAACGGGGGACACAGCGGGGACACAGCAGGGGACAGCGGGGACACAGCGAGGGACACAGCGGGACACAGCGGTGGACACAGAGGGGACACAGGGGGGACACAGCGGGGGACACAGCCGGACACAGCAGGGACACAGCGGGACACAGCGGGGACACAGCGGTGGACACAGAGGGGACACATCGGGGGACACAGCAGGACACAGCGGGGGACACAGCGGGGGATACAGCAGGAACAAAGTGGCACACAGTGCGGACACAGAGGGACACAACGGGGGACACAGTGGGGACACAGTGGGACACAGCGGGCTCACAGCAAGGGACACAGCGGGACACAGCGGGGACACAGAGGGGGACACAGTGGGACACAGCGCTGGACACAGCAGAGGACACAGTGGGACACAGCGGGACACAGCGGGGACAAAGCTGGACAGAGCGCGGTACACAGGGGACACAGCGGGGACACAGCGAGAACACAGCGGGACACAGAGGGACACAGCGAGGACACAACGGGACACAGAGGGACACAGCGGGAAACAGCGGGACACAGCGGCACACAGCAGGACACAGCGGGGGACACAGCGGGGACACAGCGGGACACAGTACGGATACAGAGGGACACAGCGAGGGACACAGCGGGACACAGCGAGGACACAGATTGGGACACAGCGGGACGCAGCGGGGGACAAGGGAGGACACAGCGGGACACAGCGGGGGACACAGGGGGGACACAGCGGGACACAGCGCGAGACACATCAGAAGACACAGCGGGACACAGCAGAGGACACAGCGAGGACACAGCGGGACACAGTCTGACACAGTGGGGACACAGCGGGGACACAGCGAGGACACAGCGGGACACAGCAGGACACAGCAGGGGACACAGCGGGACACAGCGGGAGACACAGTGGGATACAGCGGGACACAGCGGGGGACATAGTGGTGGACACAGCTTGACACAGTGGGGGACACATTGGGGGGATACACCGGGGACACAGCGGGACACAGCGGGGACACAGAGGGGGACACAGCGGGACGCAGCGGGGGACAAAGGAGGACACAGCAGGACACAGCGGGGGATACAGTGGGGGACACAGCGGGACACAGCGGGGGAGAAGCGAGGACACAGTGGGACACAGCGGGCCCAAGCAGGGACACAGCGGAGACACAGCGGGGGACACAGTGGGGGACACAGCGGGACAAAGCGGGGGACACAGCAGAAGACACAGTGGGGACACAGCTAGGACACAGCAGGACAAAGGAGGAAACAGCCGAGACAGCTGGACACAACGGGGTACACAGAGGGACACTGTGGGGACACAGCGAGGACACAGCGGGACACAGTGGAATACAGCGGGACACAGCAGCACACAGCGGGACACAGCGGGACAGAGCAGGACACAGCGGGACACAGCGGGGGACACAGCGGGACACAGTGGGGGACACAGTGGGACAGAGCGGGGACACAGCAGGGGACATATCGGGACACAGTGGGGGAACATGCGGGACACAGCGGGGACACAGCTGGACACAGCTGGGTACACAGCGGGACACAGCGCAGACACAGCGGGGACACAGCGGGGTCACAGTGGGACACAGCGGGAAAAAGTGGGGACTCAGCGAAGACACAGGGGGGGACACAGCAGGGGACAAAGCGGGGGACACAGCGGGGACTCAGCAGGGGACACAGCGGGGGACAAAGCGGGACACCATGGAACACAGCGGGACACAGCGGGGGACAAAGCGGGACACAGCGGGGGACACAGCGAGGACACAGCGGGAAACAGTGGGGGAAACAGCAAGTACACAGCGGGACACAGCGGGGGACACAGCGGGACACAGTGGGGGACAGAGCGTGGGACACAGCGAGACACAGCAGGGAAAAAGCTGGACACAGCGATGTACACAGAGGGACACAGCGGGGACACAGCGGGGAAACAGCGGGACATAGCGGGACACAGCGGGGGACACAGCGAGGACAAAGCGGGACACAGCAGTACACAGCGGGGGACACAGCGAGGACACAGCGGGACACAGCGTTGACACAGCGGGAGAAACAGCGGTACACATCAAGAGACAAAG
>NW_012294959.1:0-1295 GCF_000151885.1 Dipodomys ordii
TCAGACATAGCGGAGGACACAGAGGGGGACACATCGGGACCCAGCGCGGGACACAGCGGGGACACAGCGGGACACAGCGGGGGACACAGCGGGGACACAGCGGGGACACAGCAGGGACACAGTGGGACACAGCGGGGACACAGCGGGGACACAGAGGGGGACAAGGGAGGACACAGCAGGACACAGTGAGGGACACAGCGGGACACAGCGGGGACACAGAGGGGGACAAGGGAGGACACAGCAGGACACAGTGGGGGACACAGCGGGACCATGCGGGTTACAAGCGAGGACACAATGGGACACAGCGGGACCAAGCAGGGACACAGCTGGGACACAGCGGGACAAAGCGGGAAACAGCGGAGACAGAGCTGGACACAACGGGGTACACAGCGGGACATTTTGGGGACACAGCGAGGACACAGCGGGACACAGTGCGACACAGCGGGACACAGCCGGACACAGCGGGACATAGGGGGACACAGCGGGGACACAGCGGGACACAGTGCGGACACAGAGGGACACAACGGGGGTCACAGTGGGGACACAGTGGGACACAGCGGGGACACAGCGAGGGACACAGCAGGACACAGCGGGGACACAGAGGGGGACACAGCGGGATGCAGCGGGGACAGGGGAGGACACAGCAGGACACAGCGGGGTACACAGCGGGGGACACAGCGGGACGCAGCGGGGAACAGCAGGGACACCCTGGGGGACAACGGGGATACAGCGGGGGACACAGCGAGGAAACAGCGGGACACAGCGGGAAACAGCGGAAACAGAGCTGGACACAACGGGGTACACATCGGGACACTGTGGGGACACAGCGAGGAAACAGCGGGACACAGTGGGACACAGCGGGACACAGCAGGACACAGTGGGACACAGCGGGGGACACAGCAGGACTCAGCGGGTCACAGCTGGGGACACAGCTGGACACAGCGGGGACACAGCCGGACACAGCAGGACATAGGGGGACACAGCGGGGACACAGCGGGACACAGCGGTGGACACAGAGGGACACCATGGGGGACACAGCGGGGACACAGTGGGACACATCCGCGAAACAGCTGGACACAGCGGGGTACACAGCGGGACACAGCAGGACACAGCGGGACATAGCGGGGACACAGCTGGGATAGAGCAGGGACTCAGCGGGGGACAGAGCACTGGACACAGTGGGACACAGAGAGACACAGCAAGGACAGAGCGGAACACAGCAGGGACAAGCGAGGACACAGCGAGACTCAGAGGGAAACAGTGGGGAAACAGCGGGGGACACAGCGGGGGACAGC
>NW_012294960.1:0-5454 GCF_000151885.1 Dipodomys ordii
TTTTTTACTTGTTTGTTTTTTGGTTGTGCACCTTGGGTTTTGGCTGGGGCCACATCGGGGGACAAAGCGGGATACAGCAGGGGATTATTGATTACACAGCAGGACACAGCTTCCACTATTATGGGACTCAGTTGTGGACTCTGCGGGGGATTAAGAGGGACACCACGGGACACAGTGTGATTAGTGGGACACAGTGGGACACTGCGGGAACACAGCAGGACAAAGCAGGGGACACAGCGTGACTTAGTTGTTTTTCAGCGGGGACACAGCTTTATACAGCTAGACACAGCGGGGACAGAGCGGGACACAGTCGGACACAGCGGGACACAGCGGGGGACACAGCGGGAGACAAAGAGGGACACCACGGAACACAGCGGGACACAGCAGGAAACAGCAGTGACACTGCGGGGACACAGTGGGACACAGCGGTGGACACAGCGGGACACAGAGGTGGACAGAGCGGGACACAGTGGGGGACACAGCTGGACACAGCAGGGGAAACAGTGGGGGACACAGCGGGACACAGCGGGACACAGCGAGGACACAGCGGGACAGAGCTGGACACTGTAGGGCACAGCGGGGGACACAGCGGGACACAGCGGGGGACACAGCGAGGACACAACGGAACACAGAGTGGGACACAGTGAGGACACAGCGGGACACAGCGGGACACAGCCGGGTCCCAGCAGTGGACACAGCGGGACACAGCGGGGGACACATCGGGACACAGCGGGGGACACATGGAGGACTCAGCGGGACAAAGCGGGGACACAGCGGCGACTCACCGGGGGACACAGCCGGGGACAAAGCGGGACACCACAGAACACAGTGGGAAACAGCGGGACACAGTGGGGAAACTGCGGGGACACAGGGAGACAAAGCGTGGGATACATAGGGACACAGCGGGGGACACAGTGGGGGACACAGCGGGACACAGCAGGGGGACACAGCGAGGACACCACGGAACACAGCGGGACACAGCGGGAAACAGAGGGGAACCTGCGGGGACACAGTGGTACACAGTGGGGGACACAGTGGGAAACAGCGGGGGACACAGCGGGACACAGTGGGGGACAAAGCCAGGACACAGCGGGACACAACGGGACACAGCAGGGGGACACAGCGAGGACACCACGGAACACAGCGGGACACAGCGGGAAATAGAGGGGAACCTCGGGGACAGAGTGGTACACAGTGGGGGACACAGTGGGGGACAGAGCGTGGGACACAGCGAGACACAGCGGGGACAAAGCTGGACACAGCGGGGTACACAGAGGGACACAGCTGGGACACAGCGGGGAAACAGCGTGACACAGCAGGACACAGCTGGAAACAGCGGGGGACACAGCGAGGACACAGCGGCACACATCGGGGGACACAGCAAGGACACAGTGGGACACAGCGGGGGACACAGCAAGACATAGCGGGGGACACAGCGGGGGACTCAGAGGGACACAACGGGACTCAGAGGGGGACACAGCAGTACACAGCGGGACACAGCGGGGACACAGCAGGGACACAGCGGGGGACACAGGGATGACACAGCGGGTCCCAGCGGGACCCAGCGTCGATACAGCAGGGACACAGCGGGACACAGAGGGTAAAAAAGCGAGGACACAGCGGAACACAGCGGGGACACAGCCGTAGACACAGCGGGACACAGTGGCGGACACAGCGGGACACAGCGGGGAACACAGCGAGGACACAGCGGGACCCTGCACGACACAGCGTCGATACAGCGGGGACAGAGCGTTACACAGCGAGGTACACAGCTGTGGACACAGCGCGACACAGTGGGACACAGCAGGCACAAAGCTTGAGACACAGCGGGGTACAGAGCGGGAGACAGCGGGGGACACAGCGAGGACACAGCGGGACACAGCACTGACACTGCGTGGGACACAGCGGTACACAGCGGGGAACACTGCGGGGGACACAGCGGGACACAGCGGGACACAGCGGGGGACACAGGGAGGACAAAGCGGGACACAGCGGGGGACACAGTGAGGACACATTGGGACACAGCAGGGACACAGCGGGGACTCAGCGGGGGACACAGCGGGACACAGCAGGGAACACAGGGAGGACATAGCGGGACCCAGCGGGACCCAGCGCCTTTACAGCGGGGACACAGCGGGACACAGCGGGGTGCACAGCTGGGGACACAACGGGACACTCGGGGGACACAGCGAGGACACGGCGGGACACAGCGGGACACAGCGGGGACACTGCGGGAACATAGTGGGACACAGCGGCGACACAGATGGGACTCAGCGGGACAAAGCGGGGGACACAGCGGGACACAGCGGGACACAGCTAGGGACACAGCGGGGACAAAGCGGCAGACAGCCGGGGACACAGCGAGGACACAGCGGGACACAGCGGCGACACAGATGGGACTCAGCGGGACAAAGCGGGGGACACAGCGGGACACAGCGGGACACAGCGGGGGACACAGCGGGGGACAGCGGAGACAGAGAGGGGCCAAAGCGAGACACAACGGTGACACAGCTGGACACAACAGAGTACACAACGGGACACAGCGGGCACACAGCGGGGACACAGCGGGACATAGCGGGACAAAGCGGAACACAGCGGGTGTCACAGCGGGACCCAGCAGGGGACCCAGCAAGGACACAGCGGGACACAGCGGGAGACACAGCTGGGGACACAGCAGGACACAGCGGGGAACACATCGAGGACACAGCGGAACCCAGCAGGAGATAGCGTCGATACAGCAGGGACACAGCGGGACACAGCTGGACACAGCAGGACGCAGCTGGGGACACAGCGGGGACACAGTGGGACACAGCGGAACACAGCGAGGGACAAAGCGGGAGACAGTGGGGGACACAGCGAGGACACAGGGGGACACAGCGGCGACACAGAGGGGACTCACCGGGGGACACAGCGTGGGACAAAGTGGGACACCACGGGACACAGTGTTACACAGCGGGACACAGCGGGGACACTGCGGGACACAGCAGGACAAAGCGGGGGACACAGCGGGACACAGCGGGCCACAGCGGGGGACCCAGCGGGGGACAGCGGAGACAGAGAGTGGCCACAGCGAGACACAGCAGTGACACAACTGGACACAGCGGGATACACAGCGGGACACAGCAGGACATTTGCGGGCACACAGCGGGGACACAGTGGGACACAGCGGGACACAGCGGGGACACAGCGGGACAAAGCGGGAGACACAGCTGGACACAGCAGGCACACAGCGGGGACACAGTGGTACACAGCGGGACACAGCAGGGGACACAGCGAGGACACAGCGGGGGACACAGTGGGGGACACAGCGGGAGACAGCGGGGAACACAGCGAGGACACAGCGGGACACAGAGTCGATACAGCGGGGACACAGCGTTACACTGTGTGGTACACAGCTGTGGACTCAACGGGACACAGTGGGGGCACAGCCGGACACAGCGGGACACAGTGGACACAGCGGGGAAAAAGTGTGAGACACATCAGGGGACAGAGAGGGTGACAGCAGGGGACACAGCGAGGAAACAGCGGGACACAGCAGTGACACAGCGGGGACTCAGGGGTGACACAGCGGGACACAGCGGGGGACACAGCGGGACACAGCGCGGGACAAGGCAGGACACAGTGTGGGACAGAGCGTGGGACACAGCGAGACACAGCGGAGACAAAACTGGACACAGCGGGGTACACAGAGGGACACAGCAGGGACACAGCGGGAAAACAGCGTGACACAAAAGGACACAGCGGGACACAGCGGGGGACACAGCGAGGACACAGCGGCACACAGTGGGGGACACAGCAAGGATAGAGCGGGAAACAGCGGGGTACACAGCAGGACATAGCGGGGGACAGAGCGGGACACAGCAGGACACAGCGGGGACACAGGATGGACACAGCGGTACACAGCGGGGGACAGATCGAGGACACATTGGGACACAGCGGGGACACAGCGGGACTCAGCGGGGGACACAGCAGTACACAGCGGAACACCGCGGGACATAGCAGGGACACAGCGGGGGACACAGTGGGACACAGCGGGGGACACAGAGGGGGACACAGCGGGGAAAAAAGCGAGGCCACAGCAGAACACAGCATGGGACACAGCGAGGACACAGCGGGACACAGCGGGACACAGCGTCGATACAGCGGGGACACAGCGGGACACAGCGGTACACAGCGGGGACACTGCGGAAACATAGTGGGACACAGCGGGGTACACAGCGGGACACAGCGGGACACAGCTTGGCACACAGCGGGGACAAAGCGGCAGACAGCGGGGGACACAGCGAGGACACAGCGGGACACAGCGGCGACACAGAGGGGACTCAGCGGGACAAAGCGGGGGACACAGCGGGACACAGAAGGACACAGAGGGGGACACAGCGGGGGACAGCGGAGACAGAGAGGGGCCAAAGCGAGACACAGCGGTGATACAGCTGGACACAACGGAGTACACAGCGGGACACAGCGGGCACACAGCGGGGACACAGCGGGACAGAGCGGGACACAGCAGGGAACACAGGAAGGAAACAGCGGGACCCAGTGGGACACAGCGTCGATACAGCGGGACACAGCGGGGTACATAGCTGGGGACACAACGGGACACAGCGGGGGACACAGCGAGAACACAGCGGGGGACACAGCGAGGACACAGCGGGACCCAGCGGGACACAGCGTCGATACAGCGGGCACACAGCGTTACACAGCGTGGTACACAGCTGTAGACACAACGGGACTCAGTGGGGGCACAGCGGGACACAGTGGGACACAGCGGGGACAAAGTGTGAGACACAGCGGGATACAGAGCGGGAGACAGCGGGGGACACAGCGAGTACACAGTGGGACACAGCGGTGACACAGCGGGGACTCAGCGGGGACACAGTGGGGGACAAAGAGGGACACCACGGAACACAGCGGGACACAGCGGGAAACAGCAGTGACTTGCCTGGACACAGTGGGACACAGCGGGGGACACAGCAGGGGACAGTGGAGACAGAGAGTGGCCACAGCGAGACAAGGCGGTGACATAGCTGGACACAGCGGGGTACACAGCGGGACAAAGCGGGCACACACCGGGGACACAGCGGGACACAGCGGGACACAGCGGGGACACAGTGGGACACAGCGGGACAAAGCGGGCGACACAACGGGACACAGCAGGCTACACAACGGGACACAGCAGGCACACAGCGGGGACACAGCGGGACACAGAGGGACACAGCGGGTACAGAGCGGGACACAGTCGGACACAGCGGGACACAGCGGGGGACACAGCGGGACACAGTGGGGGACACAGTGAGGACACAGCGGGACACAGCAGGGGACACAGCGAGGACACAGTGGGGGACACAGCGGGGGACACAGCGGGACACAGCGGGGAACACAGCGAGGACACAGCGGGACACAGCGGGACACAGCGTCGATAAAGCGGGGACACAGCGTTACATAGCGTGGTGA
>NW_012294961.1:0-5454 GCF_000151885.1 Dipodomys ordii
GACCAAAGAAAAAGTCCCAGCAGTATCCCAATGAGTCAAAATAGTATCCCCGCTTTGTACCCCCAGCAGTATCCCCGAGATGAATCACACAGAGTCCCCCACTCTGTCCTTTCTAAATCCCCCGCAGTGTCCTGCTCTGTTCCCCACTGTGTCTCCAGTATTATCCACGCTGTGCCCAAAAGTGACCCGCTGTGTCCCGATGTGTCCCACACTGTGTCTAGTTGTGTCAACAGTTGTGTACCCCGTTGTGTCCCTGCTGTATCGACGCTGTGTCTCGCTGGGTCCTGCTTTGTCTCTCTCTGTGTTCCCCACTGTGTCCCGCTGTGTCCCCCGCTGTGTCCCCCGCTGTGTCCCGCTGTGTCCCGCTGTGTCCCCCGCTGTGTCCTTGCTGTGTCCCCGCTGTGTCCCGCTGTGTCCCGCAGTGTCCCCCGCTGAGTCCCGTTGTGTCACCGCTGTGTCCCGCTGTTTCCCCGCTCTATCGACGCTGTTTCCCGCTGGGTCCCGCTGTGTCCTCTCTTTGTTCCCCGCTGTGTCCCGCTGTGTCCCCCGCTGTGTCTCTCGCTGTGTCCCGCTGTGTCCCCGGCTGTGTCTCTCCCTGTGTCCCGCTGTGTCCCCGGCTGTGTCCGGCTGTGTCCCGCTGTGTCCCCCGCTGTGTCCTTGCTGTGTCCCCGCTGTGTCCCGCTGTGTCCCGCAGTGTCCCCAGCTGTGTCCCGCTGTGTCACCGCTGTGTCCCGCTGTGTCCTCGCTGTGTCCCCCGCTGTGTCCCACTTTGTCCTTGCTGTGTACTCCACTGTGTCCCTCTGTGTCCCTGGCTGTGTCCCGCTGTGTCCCCTGCTGTGTCCCCACTGTGTCACGCTGTGTTTCACTGTGTCCGGCTGTGTCCTCGCTCTGTCTCATTCAGTGTCCAGCTGTGTCCTCCCTGTGTCCCCCGCTGTGTCCCGCTGAGTCCCCTGCTGTGTCCCGCTGTGTCCCGCTGTGTCACGCTCTGTCCCCTCTGTGTCCCTCTGTGTCCAGCTCTGTCCCCGTTGTGTGTCCGCTGTGCCCCGCTGTGTACCCTTCTGTGTCCAGCTGTGTCCCCTCTGTGTCCCGCTGTGTCCCTTCTCTTTCCCCCACTGTCCACCGCTGTGTCCCCCGGCTGTGTCCCGCAGTGTCACCGCTGTGTCCCGCTGTGTCCTACTGTGTCCCGTGGTGTCCAGCTTTTTCCCCTCTATGTCCCCTGCTGAGTCCCCTCTGTGTCCCCGCTGTGTCCAGCTATGTCCTCGCTGTGTCCTCCGCTGTCTCCCGATTTGTCCCACGCTGTGTCCTACTGTGTCCCACTGTGTCCCTTCTGTGTCCCCCGCTGTGTCCTGCTGGGTCCCGCTGGGTCCCTGCTGTGGCCCTGCTGTGGCCAGCTGTGTCCCCCGCTGTGTCCCGCTGTGTCCCCGCAGGTTCACCGCTGTTTCACGCTGTGTCCTGCTGTGTTCCGTGGTGTCCCGCTTTGTCCGCCACTGTGTCCCGCTGTGTCCACTGCTGGGTCCCCGCTGGGTCCCGCTGTGTCTCGCTGTTTCCCGCTGTGTCCTCGCTTTGTCCCATGCTGTGTTCCGCTGTGTCCTCCCTGTGTCCCCTGCTGTGTCCCGCTGTGTCCCCCGCTGTGCCCCGCAGTGTCCCGCTGTGTCCCGCTGTGTCCTCGCTGTGTCCTGCTGTGTCCCGCTGTGTCCTGCTGGGTCCCGCAGTGTCCCCGCTGTGTCCTCGCTGTGTCCCACGGTGTCCCCCGCTGTGTCCCGCTGTGTCCCCGCAGGTTCACCGCTGTTTCACGCTGTGTCCCGCTGTGTTCCGTGGTGTCCCGCTTTGTCCCACGCTGTGGCCCCCCTTATCCACCTCTGTGTCCCCGCTGTGTCCCGCTGTGTCCTCGCTGTTTCCGCCTCTGTCTCCTGCTCTGTCCACCGCTGTGTCTCACGCTTTGTCCCTGCTGGGTCCCGCTGGGTCCCGCTCTGTCCCCCACAGTGTCTCCCGCTGAGTCCTCTATGTGTCGCCACTGTGTCCCGCTGTGTCCTCGCTGTGTCCCCTGCCATCTACAGCTTTGTCCCACGCTGTGTCCCGCTGTGTCCCGCTGTGTCCTCGCTGTGTCCCCGGCTGTGTCCTGCTGTGTTCCCGCTGTGTCCCAAACTGTGTCCTGCTGTGTCCCGCTGTGTGCCCCGCTGTGTCCTGCTGGGTGCCGCTGTGTCCCCGCTGTGTCCCCGCTGTGTCCTCGCTGTGTCCCGCTGTGTCTACTGCTGTGTCCCCACTGTGTCCCGCTGTGTCTCGCTGTGTCCCGCTGTGTCCTCGCTGTTTCCCACGCTGTGTTCTGCTGTGTCCTCGCTGTGTCCCCCGTTGTGTCCCGTTGTGTACCCAGCTGTGTACCCCGCTGTGTCCCGCTGTGTCCCCGCTGTATCGACGCTGTGTCCCGCTTGGTCCCGCTGTGTCTTCGCTGTGTTCCCCTCTGTGTCCCGCTGTTTACCCCCTGTGTCCCCTGCTGTGTCCCGCTGTGTCCCGCTGTGTACTGCTGTGTCCCCCGCTGAGTCCCGCTGTGTCCCCGCTGTGTCCCAATGTGTCCTCGCTGTGTCCCGCGCTAGGGTCCCCCTGGGTCCCCCCTGTGTCCCCCGCTGTGTCCCTCTGTGTCCCGCTGTGTTTCTTGCTGTGTCCTCTGCTCTGTCCCACTGTGTCCCCATCTGTGTCCTGCTGTGTCCCGCTGTGTCACCCCTTTGTCCCCCGCTGTGTCCTGCTGTGTCGTCGCTGTGTCCCCAGCTGTGTCCCGCTGTGTCCACACTGTGTTCCCCGTGTGTCCCGCTGTGTACCCCGCTGTGTCCCGCTGTGTCACGCTGTGTCCTGCTCTTTCTCCACTGTGTCCCGGTGTGTCCCGCTGTGTCCCTGCTGTGTGCCCGGTGTGTCCCACTGTGTACCCCGCTTTGTCTAGCTGTGTCACTGCTGTGTCCCGCTGTGGAGTGCTGTGTCCCCCGCTGAGTCCCGCTGCGTCCCCGCTGTGTCCCAATGTGTCCTCGCTGTATCCCCCCCTGTGTCCCGCTGTGTCCCCCCTGTGTCCCCCGCTGTGTCCCGCTGAGTTCCTCTGTGTCCCCTGCTGTGTCCCCCGCTCTGTCCCACTGTGTCCCCCTCTGTGTCCCGCTGTGTCCTTCTGTGTACTGCAGTGTCCCCCGCTGAGTCCCGCTGTGTCCCCGCTGTGTCCCAATGTGTCTTCGCTGTGTCCCCCGCTGTGTCCCCCTCGGTCCCCCGCTGTGTCCCGCTGTGTCCACTGCTGTGTCCACATTGTGTCCCGTTGTTTCCCCCGCTGTGTCCCGCTGTGTCGTCACTGTGTCCCGCTGTGTCCTTGCTGTGTCCACCGTGTGTCCCGCAGTGTACCCTGCTGTGTCCCCCGTGTGTCCCGCTGTGTACCCCGCTGTTTCCCGCTGTGTCACGCTTTGTCCCGCTCTTTCCCCACTGTGTCCCTTTGTATCCCGGCTGTGTGCCCGCTGTGTTCCACTGTGTAATCTGCCGTGTCTCGCTTTGTACCCGTTGTGTCTCGCTGTGTCCCCCGCTCTGTCCCCCTCTGTGTCCCGCCTTGTCCCCCTCTGTGTCCCGCTGTGTCCTGCTGTGTCCCCGGCTGTGTCCCGCTGTATCCACGCAGTGTCCCGCTTTATCCCACTGTGTCCCGCTGTGTTCCGTGTTGTCCCGTTTGTGCCCCTCAGTGTCCCCCGCTGTGTCCCAACTGTGTCCGCGCTGTGTCCCGCTGTGTCCTCTATGTGTCCCCTGCTGTGTCCTGCTCTGTTCCCCCTGTGTCGCCCACTTTGTCCCAACTGTGCCCCGCTGTGTCCCGCTGTGTCCCGCTGTATCCCGTTATGTCCCCCACTATGTCCCGTTGTGTCCCCAGCTGTGTACCCCGCTGTCTCCTCGCTGTATCGAAGCTATGTCCCGCTGGGTCCTGCTGGGTCCTCTTTGTGTACCCCGCTGTGTCCCCCTCTGTCCCCCGCTGTGTCCCTCGCTGGGTTCCGCTGAGTCCCCTGCTGTGTCCCGCTGTATCCTCCCTGTGTCCCCTGCGGTGTCCCGCTGTGTCCCTTGCTGTGTCACTCGCTGTGTCCCTGCTGTGCCCCACTGTGTCGCACTGTGTCCCGCTGTGTCTTGCTGTGTCCCCCGCTGAGTCCCGCTGTGTACCCGCTGTGTCCCAATGTGTCCTCGCTGTGTCCCCCGCTGTGTCCCGCTGTGTCCCGCTGTGTCCCTCTGTGGCATCTGCTGTATCCCCGCTCTGTCCCGCTCTGTGCCCCGCTTTGTCCGGCTGTGTCCACTGCTGTGACCCCATTGTGCCTTGCTGTGTCCGGCTCTGTACCCCACTGTGTCCAGCTGTGTCCCCGCTGTGTCCCGCTGTGTCCTCCACTGTGTCCCAATGTGTCCCCTGCTGTGTCCCCCACTGTGTCCCGCTGTGTCCCCTGCTGTGTCTGGCTGTGTCCCCCGCTGTGTCCCGCTGTGTCCACTGCTGTGACCCCGTTGTGCCTTGCTGTGTCCCACTGTGTCCCCCACTGTGTCCCTCTGTGTCTTCACTGTGTCCCATTGTGTCCCCGCTGATTCCCCGCTGGGTCCTGCTGGGTCATGCTGTGTCCCGCTGAATCACCCGCTTTGTCCCGCTGTGTCCCCGCAGTGTCCCCGCTGTGTCCCGCTGTGTTCCACTGTGTCCTGTGGTGTCCCGATTTGTCCCCCGCTATGTCCCATGCTGAGTCCCCTCTGTGTCCCCGCTGTGTCCCGCTGTATCCCCCGCTGTGTCCCGCTGTGTCCCCCGCTGTATCCTGCTGTGTCCCGCTGTGTCCCCGCAGGTTCACCGCTGTTTCACGCTGTGTCCCGCTGTGTTCCGTGGTGTCCCGCTTTGTCCCCCGCTGTGGCCCCCCTGAGCCACCTCTGTGTCCCCGCTGTGTCCCGCTGTGTCCTCGCTGTGTCCGCCTCTGTCTCCTGCTCTGTCCACTGCTGTGTCTCACGCTTTGTCCCCGCTGGATCCCGCTGTGTCCCGCTCTGTCCCCCACTGTGTCCCCCGCTGAGTCCTCTATGTGTCGCCACTGTGTCCCGCTGTGTCCTCGCTGTGTCCCCTGCCATCTCCTGCTTTGTCCCACGATGTGTCC
The DNA here is from genome assembly GCF_000151885.1 of Dipodomys ordii. NCBI lineage: Eukaryota > Metazoa > Chordata > Mammalia > Rodentia > Heteromyidae > Dipodomys > Dipodomys ordii. Next base: position 5,115 of record NW_012294961.1, read on the forward strand.
CGCTGTGTCCCGCTGTGTCCTCGCTGTGTCCCCGGCTGTGTCCTGCTGTGTTCCCGCTGTGTCCCAAGCTGTGTCCCGCTGTGTCCCGCTGTGTGCCCCGCTGTGTCCTGCTGGGTGCCGCTGTGTCCCCGCTGTGTCCCCGCTGTGTCCACGCTGTGTCCCGCTGTGTCTACTGCTGTGTCCCCACTGTGTCCCGCTGTGTCTCGCTGTGTCCCGCTGTGTCCTCGTTGTTTCCCACGCTGTGTTCTGCTGTGTCCTCGCTGTGTTCCCCGCTGAGTCCCGTTGTGTACCCAGCTGTGTACCCCGTTGTGTCCCGCTGTGTCCCGCTGTATCGACGCTG
>NW_012294962.1:0-5453 GCF_000151885.1 Dipodomys ordii
GGGACACAGCGGGACCCAGCAGGACACAGCGGGGGACACAGCTTGGACACAGCGGGGGACACAGCAGGGACACAGTGGGACACAGTAGGACACAGCGTGGCACAAAGCGGGAGACAGCAGAGGACACAGCGAGGACACAGCTGGACACAGCGGGGACACAGAGGGGACTCAGCAGGGGACATAGAGGGGAAAAAGCGGGACACCACGGGACACAGTAGGACACAGCGGGACACAGCGGGGACACTGCGGGACACAGCCGGGGGACACAGCGGTGGACAGCGGGGGACAGAGAAGGGACACAGCGGGACACAGAGGGGACACAGCTGGACACAGAAGGGTACACAGCGGGGCACAGCGGACACACAACGGGGACAGAGCTGGACACAGAGGGAAACAGATGGGACAGAGTGTGACACAGCGGGACACAGCGGGACACAGCAGGGGACTCAGCGGGACACAGCGGGGGACACAGGGAGGACACAGCTGGACACTGAATGAGACAGAGCGAGGACACAGCCGGACACAGTGAAACACAGCGTGACACAGTGGGGACACAGCAGGGGACACAGCGGGACACAGCCGGGGACACAGAGGAACACAGCGGGGTACACAGTAAGGACAAAGCAGGACACAGCGGGGGACACAGCGAGGACACAGCGGGACACAGCGGTGATACAGCGGGACACAGCTGGGGACACTGCGGGACACAGCGGGACACAGCGGGGACACAGCAAAGGACACAGCGGGGGACACAGCGGGACACAGCCGGACACAGCCGGGGACACATCGGGACACAGCGAGAGACACAGCGGGGGACACAGTGGGACACAGCGGGGAACAAAGAGAGGACACAGCGGGACCCAGCTGGACACAGCATCGATAGAGCGGGGACACAGCGGGACACAGCAGTGACACAACGGGACTCAGCGGGGGACACTGCGGGACCCAGCGGGACCCAGCGATGACACAGCAAGGACACAGCGGGGGACACAGCGGGACACAGCGGGACACAGCGGGGGACACAGCGAGTGACACAGCGGGGGACACAGCGGGACAAAATGGGGAATACAGAGAGAGACACAGCAGGACCCAGCGAGACACAGCCTCGATACAGCAGGGACACAGCGGAGTACACAGCTGTTGACACAACGGGACACAGTGGGGGACACAGCGGGGCACAGCAGGGACAAAACGGGAGACACAGTGGGGAACAGAGCAGGACACAGCGGGGGACACAGAGAGGACACAGTGGGGACACAGCGAGACTCAGCCCGGGACACAGCGGGGGACAAAGAGGGACACCACGGGACACAGTGGGACACAGCGGGACACAGCGGGGTCACTGCGGGACACAGTGGAGGACAAAACGGGACACAGCGGGACACAGCGAGACCGAAGCGGGACACAGCGGGACACAGCGGGACACGGCGGGGGACACAGCGGGACACAGAGGGGGACACAGCGAGGACACAGCGGGACACAGAGGGACACAGCGGGGGACACAGCGAGGACACAGTCGGGGACAAAGTGGGGGAAACAGCTGGACACAGCGGGGAACACAGCGAGGACACATCGGGACCCAGCGGGACACAGGGTCGATACAGCGGAGACACAGCGTTACACAGCATGGTACAAAGCTGTGGACACAACGGGACACAGTGGGGGCACAGCGGGACACAGCGGGACGCAGTGGGACACAGCGGGACACAGCGGGACACAGGGGGGACAGAGCGGGACACAGTCGGACACAGCGGGACACAGCGGGGGACACAGCGGGAGACAAAGAGGGACACCACGGAACACAGCGGTACACAGCAGGAAACAGCAGTGACACTGCGGGGACACAGTGGGACACAGCGGGGGACACAGCGGGACACAGAGGGGGACAGAGCGGGACATAGTGGGGGACACAGCCGGACACAGCAGGGGAAACATTGGGGGACACAGCGGGACAGAGCGGGACACAGCGAGGGCACAGCGGGACAGAGCGGGACACTGCAGGGCACAGCGGGGGACACAGCGGGACACAGCGGGGGACACAGCAAGGACACAGCAGAACACAGAGTGGGACACAGTGAGGACACAGCGGGACACAGCGGGACACAGCCGGGTCCCAGCAGTGGACACAGCGGGACACAGCGGGGGACACATGGAGGACTCAGCGGGACAAAGCGGGGACACAGCGGCGACTCACTGGGGGACACAGCGGGGGACAAAGCGGGACACCACAGAACACAGTGGGAAACAGCGGGACACAGCGGGGAAACTGCGGGGACACAGGGGGACAAAGCGTGGGACACATAGGGACACAGCAGGGGACACAGTGGGGGACACAGCGGGACACAGCGGGGAACACAGCGAGGACACAGCGGGACCCAGCGGTACACAGCGTCGATACAGCGGGGACGCAGCGTTACGCAGCGTGGTACAAAGCTGTGAACACAACGGGACACAGTGGGGGCACAGCGGGACACAGCGGGACACAGTGGGACACAGCGGGGACAAAGCTTGAGACACAGAGGGGTACAGAGCGGGAGACAGCGGGGGACACAGCGATGACACAGCGGGACACAGCGCTGACACTGCGGGGGACACAGCGGGGGACACAGCGGGGGACACAGCCGGACACAGCGAGACACAGCGGGGGACACAGCGGGAGACAAAAGGGACACCACGGAACACAGCGGGACACAGCAGGAAACAGCAGTGACACTGCGGGTACACAGTGGGACACAGCGGGGGACACAGCGGGACACAGAGGGGGACAGAGCGGGACACAGTGGGGGACACAGCCGGACACAGCAGGGGAAACAGTGGGGGACACAGCGGGACACAGCGGGACACAGCGAGGGCACAGCGGGACAGAGCGGGACACTGCAGGGCACAGCTGGGGACACAGCGGGACACAGCGGGGGACACAGCGTGGACACAACGGAACACAGAGTGGGACACAGTGAGGACACAGCGGGACACAGCAGGGACACAGCAGGGTCCCAGCAGTGGACACAGCGGGACACAGCGGGGGACACATCGGGACACAGAGGGGGACACATGGAGGACTCAGCGGGACAAGGCGGGGACACAGCGGCGACTCACCGGGGGACACAGCGGGGGACAAAGCGGGACACCACACAACACAGTGGGAAACAGCGGGACACAGTGGGGAAACTGCGGGGACATAGGGACACAGCAGGGGACACAGTGGGGGACACAGCGGGACCCAGCGGTACACAGCGTCGATACAGCGGGGACACAAGGTTACACAGCGTGGTACACAGCTGTGAACACAACGGGACACAGTGGGGGCACAGCGGGACACAGCGGGACACAGTGGGACACAGCGGGGACAAAGCTTGAGACACAGCGGAGTACAGAGTGGGAGACAGCAGGGGACACAGCGAGGACACAGAGGGACACAGCGCTGACACTGCGGTGGACACAGCGGGGGACACAGCCGGGGACACAGCCGGACACAGCGGGACACAGCGGTGGACACAGGGGGGAAACAGCGGGACCCAGCGCAGGACACAGCGAGGACGCATTGGGACACAGCGGGGACACAGCGGGACTCAGCGGGGGACACAGCAGTACACAGCGGGACACAGCGGGACACAGCGGGGGACACAGAGGGGTAAACAGCGGGACACAGCGGGGAACACAGCGAGGACACAGCGGGACCAAGCGGGACACAGCGTCGATACAGCGGGGACACAGCGGGACACAGCGGGGTACACAGCTGCGTACACAACGGGACACAGCGGGGGACACAGCGAGGACACAGCAGAACACAGCGTGGGAAACAGCGAGGACACAGCGGGACAAAGCGAGACACAGCGGGACACAGTGGGGACACAGCAGTAGACACAGCGGGACACAGCGAGGACACAGCGGGGACACAGCAGGGACACAGCGGCACCCAGCAGGACACAGCGGGGCACACAGCGGGACACAGCGGGACACAGCTTGGGACACAGCGGGAACACAGCAGAACACAGCCGGGGACACAACGAGGACACAGCGGGACACAGCGGGACACAGCGTGGGACAAAGCGGGAGATAGCAGGGGACACAGCGAGGACACAGCGGGACACAGTGGCGACACATAGAGGACTCAGCGGGGGACACAGTGGGGGACAGAGCGGGACACAGTGGGACCCAGCGGGGACAAATCATGAGACACAGCGGTGGACAGAGCGGAAGACAGAGGCGGACACAGCGAGGACACAGCGGGACACAGCGGGGACACAGAGGTGGCTCAGGGAGGCCACAGCGGGGGCAAAGCGGGATACCACGGAACACTGCGGGACACAGCGTGAAACAGCGGTGAACCTGCGGGGACACAGCGGGACACAGCGGGGGACACAGCGGGAAACAGCGGGGACACAGCGGGGACACTGCGGGACCCAGCAGGACACAGCGGGACCCAGCAGGACACAGCGGGGGACACAGCGGGACACAGCGGGGGACACGGCGGGACACAGGGGGGACACAGAGGGGACTCAGCAGAGGACATAGCGGGGGACAAATCGGGGCACCACAGGACACAGTGGGACACAGCGGGACACAGCGGGGACACTGCGGGGACACAGCGGGACAAAGCGGGGGACCCAGCGGGACGCAGCGGGACACAGCAGGACCCAGCGGGGAAACAGCGGGGAAACAGTGGGGAAACAGTGGGACACAGCGAGGACACAGCGGGACACAGCGGGACACAGCGGGGGACACAGCGGGACACAGCGGGACACAGCGGGGGACACAGGGAGGACACAGCCGAACACAGCATGGGACAATGCGAGGACACAGCGGGAAACAGCGAGACACAGCGGGACCCAGCGGGGACCCAGCAGTGGACACAGCGAGACACAGCAGGACCCAGCGGGGACCCAGCAGTGGACACAGCAGGACACAGCGGGGGACAAAGCAGGACACCACGGAACACAGCAGGACACAGCGTGAAACAGCGGTGAACCTGCGGGGACACAGCGGTACACAGCGCGGGACACAGCGGGACCCAGCGGGACACAGCGGGGGACACAGCCGGACACAGCAGGGACACAGCGGGGACTCAGCGGGACCCAGCAGGACACAGCGGGGGACACAGCGGGACACAGCGGGACACAGCGGGGGACACAGCAGGGACACAGTGGGACACAGTAGGACACAGCGTGGCACAAAGCGGGAGACAGCAGAGGACACAGCGAGGACACAGCTGGACACAGCGGGGACACAGAGGGGACTCAGCAGGGGACATAGAGGGGAAAAAGCGGGACACCACGGGACACAGTAGGACACAGCGGGACACAGCAGGGACACTGCGGGACACAGCCGGGGGACACAGCGGTGGACAGCGGGGGACAGAGAAGGGACACAGCGGGACACAGAGGGGACACAGCTGGACACAGAAGGGTACACAGCGGGGCACAGCGGACACACAACGGGGACAGAGCTGGACA
>NW_012294963.1:0-5451 GCF_000151885.1 Dipodomys ordii
GAAGACAATCAAAAGCAGAAGGAGAAGCAGAAGAAACAGAAGAAGTAGAAGCAGTAGCAGTTGTAGCATAAGCAGAACGAGAAGCAGAAGGAAAAGCAGAAGAACAAGAAGGAGAAGGAGAAACAGAAGGAGAAGCAGAAGGAGAAGCAGAAAGAGAAGCAGGTAAAGAAGAAGAAGAAGAAGCAGAAGGAGAATCAGAAGGAGAAGCAGAAGAAGGAGAAGGAGAAGCAGAAGCAGAAGAAGATGCAGAAGGAGAAGCAGGAGAAGCAGAAGCAGAAGGAGAAGCAGCAAAAGCAGAAGAAGCAGAAGCAAAAGGAGAAGCAAAAGAAGGAGAAGGAGAAGTAGAGGCAGAAGAAGAAGCATAAGGAGAAGCACAAGCAGAAGGAGATGCAGAAGGAGAAGCAGGAGAAGCAGAAGAAGCAGAAGCTGAAGGAGAAGCAGAAGTAGGAGAAGGAGGAGAAGCAGAAGCAGAAGGAGAAGCAGAAGCGGAATGAGAAGCAGAAAGAGAAGCAGGAGAAGCACAAGAAGCAGAAGCAGGAGAAGCCGAAAGAGAAGAAGCAGAAGAAGCAGAATCAGAAGCAGAAGTAGAAGCAGAAGCAGAAAGAGAAGCAGCAGAAGAAGTAGAACCAGAAATTCAGGCAGGAGAAACAGAAGAAGCAGAAGCAGAAGCAGAAGGAGAAGCAAAAAGAGAAGCAGAAGGAGAAGTAGAAGAAGCAGCAGAAGGAGAAGCAGCAGAAGAAGCAGAAAAACAAGCAGGAGAAGCAGAAGCACAAAGAGAAGTAGAAGCAGAAGAAGCAGAAGCAGAAGAAGCAGTAGAAGCATAAGAAGCAGAAGCAGGAGAAGCAGAAGCAGAAGATAAAGAAGAAGCATAAGAGGCAGAAGCAGAGGGAGAAACAGAAGAAGGAGAAAGAGCAGCAGAAGGTGAAGCAGAAGGAGATGCAGAAGCAGAAAGAGAAGCAGAAACAGAAGGAGAAGAAGGAGAAGTTGGAGAATCAGAAGAAGCAGAAGCAGAAGCAGAAAGAGAAGGAGAAGAAGGAGAAGGAGAAGCAGAAGGAGAAGGACAAGTAGGAGAAGCAGAAGAAGCAGAAGCGGGAGAAGCAGAAGAAGAAGAAGAAACAGAAGAAAGAGAAGGAGCAGAAGGAGAAGCAGAAGCAGAAGGAGAAGCAGAAAGAGAAGCAGAAGAAGCTGTAGCAGGAGAAGCAGAAGCAGAAGAAACAGAAGAAGCCCAAGAAGCAGAAGGAGAACCTGAAGCAGAAGTAGAAGCAGAAGAAGCAGAAGCTAGAAAAGCAGAAGCAGAAGAAACAGAACAAGCAGAAGAAGCAGAAGCAGAACGAGAAGCAGAAGAAGAAGGAGAAAGAGAAGGATTAGGAGTAGGAGGAGCAGAAGGAGAATCAGAAGCAGAAAGAGAAGCAGAAGGAGAAGCAGAAGGAGTAACAGAAGAAGCAGAAGCAGGAGAAGCAGAAGCAGAATGAGAAGCACAAGAAGGAGAAATTGAAGGAGAAGGAGAATGAGACGGAGAAGCAGAAAGAGAAGTAGGAGAAGCAGAAGAAGAAGAAGCAAGAGAAGCAGAAGCAGAAGAAAGAGAAGAAGGAGAAGAGCAGAAGCAGAAACAGACGGAGAAGCAGAAGCAAAAGGAGAAGCAGAAGAAGCAGAAGCTGAAGAAGAAGAAGAAGAAACAGAAAAAGAAGAAGAAGCAGAAGAAGAAGCAGCAGGAGAAGCAGAAGAAGAAGGAGAAGGAGCAGCAGAAGGAGAAGCAGAAGCAGAAAGAGAAGCAGAAACAGAAGGAGAACAAGAAGTAGAAGCAGGAGAATCAGAAGAAGCAGAAGTAGAAGCAGAAAGAGGAGAAGAAGGAGAAGCAGAAGTAGAATCAGAAGAAACTGAAGAAGAAACAGAAGCAAAAAATCAGAAGTAGGAGAGCAGAAGCAGAAAGAGAAGCAGAAGCAGAAGGAGAAGCAAAAAGAGAAGCAGAAGGAGAAGTAGAAGAAGCAGCAGAAGGAGAAGCAGCAGAAGAATCAGAACAACAAGCAGGAGAAGCAGAAGCAGAAATAGAAGAAGAAGCAGTAGAAGCATAAGAAGCAGAAGCAGGAGAAGCAGAAGCAGAAGCTAAAGAAGAAGCATAAGAAGCAGAAGAAGAGGGAAAAACAGAAGAAGGAGAAAGAGCAGCAGAAGGTGAAGCAGAAGGAGATGCAGAAGCAGAAAGAAAAGCAGAAACAGAAGGAGAAGAAGAAGGAGATTTTGGAGAATCAGAAGAAGCAGAAGCAGAAGCAGAAAGAGAAGGAGAAGAAGGAGAAGGAGATGCAGAAGGAGAAGGACAAGCAGGAGAAGCAGAAGAAGCAGAAGCGGGAGGAGCAGAAGAAGAAGAAGAAACACAAGGAGCAGAAGGAGAAGTAGAAGCAGAAGGAGAAGCAGAAAGAGAAGCAGAAGAAGCAGAAGAAGCAGTAGCAGGAGAAGCAGAAGCAGAAGAAACAGAAGAGGGCCAAGAAGCAGAAGGAGAACCTGAAGCAGAAGAAGCAGAAGCAGCAGAAGCTGGAAAAGCAGAAGCAGAAGAAACAGAACAAGCAGAAGAAGCAGAACGAAAAGCAGAAGAAGAAGAAGAAGGAGAAAGAGAAGGAGTAGGAGTAGGAGGAGCAGAAGGAGAATGAGAAGTAGAAAGAGAAGCAGAAGGAGAAGGAGAAGGAGAAACAGAAGAAGCAGAAGCAGGAGAAGCAGAAGCAGAAGCAGAATGAGAAGCACAAGAAGGAGAAATTGAAAGAGAAGGAGAATGAGACGGAGAAGCAGAAGGAGAAGTAGGAGAAGCAGAAGAAGAAGAAGCAGGATAAGCAGAAGCAGAAGAAACAGAAGAAGGAGAAGAGCAGAAGCAGAAACAGACGGAGAAGCAGAAGCAAAAGGAGAAACAGAAGAAGCAGAAGAAGAAGCAACAGAAAAAGCAGAAGAAGCAGAAGAAGAAGCAGGAGGAGAAGCAGAAGAAGAAGAAGGAGAAGGAGAAGCAGAAAGAGAAGCAGAAGCAGAAAGAGAAGCAGAAACAGAAGGAGAACAAGAAATAGAAGCAGGAGAATCAGAAGAAGCAGAAGTAGAAGCAGAAAGAGGAGAAGAACGAGAAGCAGAAGTAGAATCAGAAGAAACAGAAGAAGAAAAAACAGAAGCAAAAGAAACAGAAGAAGAAGAGCAGAAGCAGAAGGAGAACCAGAAGCAGAAGGAGAAGCAGAAAGAGAAGCAGGAGAAGCAGAAGAAGCAGCAGCAGGAGAAGCAGAAGAAACAGGAGAAGCCGAAGAAGCAGAAGCAGAATCTGAAGCAGAAGGAGAAACAGAAGAAGCACAATCTAAAGCATAAGCAGAAGAAACAGAAATAGTAGAATAAGCAGAAGCAGAAGCAGCAGGAAAAGCAGAAGAAGAAGATGGGGAAGGCGAAAGAGGAATATTAGGAGTAGGAGAAGCAAAAGGATAAGCAGAAGCAGAAAGAGACGCAGAAGGAGAAGCAGCACGAGAAGTAGGAGAAGCAGGAGAAGCAGAAGCAGGAGAAGCAGAATAAACAGAAGACGCAGAAGCAGAATGAGAAGCCGAAGGAGAAATTGAAGCAGAAGCAGAAGCAGAAGGAGAAACAGAAGCAGAAGGAGAAGCAGAAGAAGGAGAAAGAGAAGGAGAAGCAGAAAGAGAAGCCGAACGAGAAGCATGAGAAGCAGAAGCAGGAGAAGCAGAAACAGAAGAAACAGAAGAAGGAGAAGAAACAGAAGGAGAAGCAGAAACAGAAGGAAAAGCAGAAAGAGAAGCAGGAGAAGCAGAAGAAGCAGCAGCAGGAGAAGCAAAAGCAGAAGCAGAACCTAAAGCAGAAGGAGAAGCAGGAGAAGCAGAATCTGGAGAAGCAGAAGGAGAAGCAGAAGCAGAAAGGGAACCAAAAGCAGAAGGAGAAGCAGAACTAGAAGCAGAAGAAACAGAAGAAGCAGAGGCAGTAGCAGAAGAAGCAGAAGGTGCAGAAGCTTAAGGAGAAGCAGAAGGAAAAGCAGAAGAACGAGAAGGTGAAGGAGAAGGAGAAACAGAAGGAGAAGCAGAAAGAGCAGCAGAAGGAGGAGCAGGAGATGCAGAAACAGGAGGAGCATAAGCAGAACATACAGGAGAAGGACAAGAAGCAGAAGCAGAAGGAGAAGCAGATACAGAAGGAGAAGCAGAAAGAGAAGGAGGGGAAGCAGAAGAAGCTGAAGCAGGAGAAGCAGAAGCATAAGAATCCGAAGAAGCAGAAGGAGAACCTGAAGCAGAAGGCGAAGCAGGAGAAGCAGAAGAGGCAGAATCTGGAGAAGCAGAAGGAGAAGCAGAAGGAGAAGCAGAAGCAGAAAGAGAAGCAAAAGCAGAAGGAGAAGCAGAAGAAACAGAAGAAGTAGAAGCAGTAGCAGTTGTAGCAGAAGCAGAACGAAAAGCAGAAGGAAAAGCAGAAGAACAAGAAGGAGAAGGAGAAACAGAAGGAGAAGCAGTAGGAGAATAAGAAGGAGAAGCAGAAGAAGGAGAAGCAGAAGCAGAAGAAGATGCAGAAGGAGAAGCAGAAGAAGCAGAAGATGAAGGAGAAGCAGAAGTAGGAGAAGGAGAAGGAGGAGAAGCAGAAGCAGGAGAAGCAGAAGCGGAATGAGAAGCAGAAAGAGAAGCAGGAGAAGCACAAGAAGCAGAAGCAGGAGAGGCCGAAAGAGAAGAAGTAGAAGAAGCAGAATCAGAATCAGAAGTAGAAGCAGAAGCAGAAGGAGAAGCAGCAGAAGAAGAAGAATCAGAAATTCCGGCAAGAGAAACAGAAGAAGCAGAAGCAGAAGGCGAAGCAAAAAGAGAAGGAGAAGGAGAAGTAGAAGAAGCAGCAGAAGGAGAAGCAGCAGAAGAAGCAGAAAAACAAGCAGGAGAAGCAGAAGCACAAAGAGAAGTAGAAGCAGAAGAAGCAGAAGCAGAAGAAGAAGCAGTAGAAGCATAAGAAGCAGAAGCAGGAGAAGCAGAAGCAGAACATAAAGAAGAAGCATAAGAAGCAGAAGCAGAGGGAGAAACAGAAGAAGGAGAAACAGCAGCAGAAGGTGAAGCAGAAGGAGATGCAGAAGCAGAAAGATAAGCAGAAACAGAAGGAGAAGAAGGAAAAGTTGGAGAATCAGAAGAAGCAGAAGCAGAAGCAGAAAGAGAAGGAGAAAAAGGAGAAGGAGAAGCAGAAGGAGAAGGACAAGCAGGAGAAGCAGAAGAAGCAGAAGCGGGAGAAGCAGAAGAAGAAGAAACAGAAGAAAGAGAAGGAGCAGAAGGAGAAGCAGAAGCAGAAGGAGAAGCAGAAAGAGAAGCAGAAGAAGCAGAAGAAGCAGTAGCAGGAGAAGCAGAAGCAGAAAGAGAAGCGGGAAAAGCAGAAGAAGCAGAAGCAGGAGAAGCAGAAGCAGAAGAAACAGGAGAAGGACAAGAAGCAGAAGCAGAAGGAGAAGCAGAAACAGAAGGAGAAGCAGAAATG
>NW_012294964.1:0-5450 GCF_000151885.1 Dipodomys ordii
GTTGTGTCCACAGATGTGAACCACGCTGTGTAACGCTGTATCCCCGCTGTATCGACGCTGTGTCCCGCTGGGTCCCGCTGTGTCCTCGCTGTGTTCCCCGCTGTGTCCCGCAGTGTCCCCCGCTGTTTCCTCGCTGTGTCCCCCACTGTGTCCCGCTGTGTCCTCGCTGGGTCCTCCGCTGTGTCCCGCTGTGTCCCCCGCTGTGTCCCTGCTGTGTCCCGCTGTGTCCCGCTCTGTCCCTGCTGTGTCCCGCTGTGTACTGCTGTGTCCTCGCTGTGTCCCCCGCTGTCTCCCGCTCTGTCCCCCGCTGTGTCTCACGATTTGTCCTCGCTGTGTCCCACCGTGTCCCGCTCTGTCCCGCTGTGCCCCCACTGTGTCCCCTTGTGTCCACAGATTTGTACCACACTGTGTAACGCTGTATCCCCGCTGTATCGATGCTGGGTCCCGCTGGGTCCCGCTGTGTCCTCGCCGTGTTCCCTGCTGTGTCCCGCTGTGTCCTGCTGTGTCCTCGCTGTGTCCCCCGCTGTCTCCCACTCTGTCCCCCGCTTCGTCTCACGATTTGTCCTCGCTGTGTCCCACTGTGTCCCGCTGTGCCCCCACTGTGTCCCGTTGTGTCCACAGATGTGTACCACGCTGTGTAAGGCTGTATCCCAGCTGTATCGACACTGTGTCCCGCTGGATCCTCGCTGGGTCCACCGCTGTGTCCCACTGTTTCCACCGCTGTGTCCCGCTGTGTCCCCCGTTCTCTCCCCCTGTGTCCACCGCTGTGTCCCGCTGTTTCCCCCGCTGTGTCCCGCTGTGTCCTCGCTGTGTCCCCCGCTATCTCCCGCTCTGTCCCCCGCTGTGTCTCACGCTTTGTCCCGGCTGTGTCCCACTGTGTTCCGCTGTGTCCCGCTGTGCCCCCACTGTGTCCCATTGTGTCAACAGCTGTGTACCACGCTATGTAACGCTGTGTCCCCACTGTATCGACACTGTGTCCTACTGTGTCCCTCAGTGTCCCCCGCTGTGTCGCCCGCTCTGTCCTCGCTATGTCCCCCACTGTGTCCCGCTCTGTCCCCCGCTGTGTCCCGCTGTGTCCTCGCTGCGTACCCCGCTGTGTCCCGCTGTGTCCTCGCTGGGTCCCCCGCTGTGTCCAGCTGTGTCCTCGCTATGTCCCCCGCTGTGTCCCGCTGTGTCCTCGATGGGTCCCCCGCTGTGTCCCGTTGTGTTCCGCTGTGTCCCGCTCTGTCCCTGCTGTGTCCCGCTGTGTCCTGCTGTGTCTTCGATGTGTCCCCCGCTGTCTCCCGCTCTGTCCCCTGCTTCGTCTCACGATTTGTCCTCGCTGTGTCCCACTGTGTCCCCCTGTGTCCCGCTGTGCCCCCACTGTGTCCCGTTATGTCCACATATGTGTACCACGCTGTGTAACGTTGTATCCCCGCTGTATCGACGCTGTGTCCCGCTGTGTCCTCGCTGTGTTCCCCGCTGTGTCCCGCTGTGTCCCGCTCTGTCCCTGCTGTGTGCCGCTGTGCCCTGCTGTGTCCTCCCTGTGTCCCCCGCTGTCTCCCGCTCTGTCCCCCGCTGTATCTCACGATTTGTCTTCGCTTTGTCCCACTGTGTCCCGCTGTGTCCCGCTGTGCCCCCACTGTGTCCGCTTGTGTCCACAGATGTGTACCACACTGTGTAACGCTGTATCCCCGCTGTATCGACGCTGTGTCCCGCTGTGTCCCGCTGGGTCCCGCTGTGTCCCCCGGTGTGTCCCCTGCTGTTTTCCTGTCTGTGTCCCCCGCTGTGTCCTGCTGTGTCCTCGCTGGGCCCCCTGCTGTTTCCCGCTGGGTACCCCGCTGTGTCCCGCTGTGTCCTCCACTGTGTCCCGCTGTGTCCTCGCTGTGTCGCGCTCTGTCTCCCCCTTGTCCCCGCTGTGTCCCGCGCTGTCCCGTGGTGTCCCGCTTTGTCTCCCGCTGTGTCCACCGCTGAGTCCCCGCTGTGTCCTCGCTGTGTCCTGCTCTGTCTCCTCCTTGTCCCCGCTGTGTTCCGCTGTGTCCCGTGGTGTCCCGCTTTGTCCCCCGCTGTGTCCCCTGCTGAGTCCCTGCTGTGTCCCCGCTGTGTCCCGCTCTGTCCTCCCTGTGTCCCCGGCTGTGTCCCGCTGTGTCCCCTGCTGTGTCCTGCTGTGTCTACTGCTTTGTTCCTGCTGTGTCCCGCTGTGGCCCACTCTGTCCCCACTGTATCGACGCTGTGTCCCGCTGGGTCCCGCTGTGTCCTCGCTGTGTCCACCGCTGTGTACCGCTCTGTCCACCGCTGTGTCCCGCTGTGTCCCCCGCTCTGTCCCCCTTTGTCTACCGCTGTGTCCCGCTGTTTCCCCCGCTGTGTCCCGCTGTGTCCTCGCTGTGTCCCCCTCTCTCTCCCGCTCTGTCCCACGCTGTGTCTCACCCTTTATCCCCGATGTGTCCCACTGTGTTCCACTGTGTCCCGTTGTGACCCCACTGTGTCCCATTGTGTCCACAACTGTGTACCACGCTGTGTAACGCTGTGTCCCCGCTGTATCGACGCTGTGTCCCGCTGTGTCCCGCAGTGTCCCCTGCTGTGTCCCCCACTGTGTCCTCGCTGTGTTCACCGCTGTGTCCCGCAGTGTCCCCCGCTGTGTCCCCTGCTGTTTCCTCGCTGTGTCCCCCACTGTGTCCCGCTGTGTCCTCGCTGGGTCCTCCACTGTGTCCCGCTGTGTCCCCCGCTGTGTCCCGCTGTGTCCCGCTGTGTCCCGCTCTGTCCCTGCTGTGTCCCGCTGTGTACTGCTGTGTCCTCGCTGTGTCCCCCGCTGTCTCCTGCTCTGTCCCCTGCTGTGTCTCACGATTTGTCCTCGCTGTGTCCTACTGTGTCCCGCTCTGTCCCGCTGTGCCCCCACTGTGTCCCCTTGTGTCCACAGATTTGTACCACACTGTGTAACGCTGTATCCCCGCTGTATCGACGCTGGGTCCCGCTGGGTCCCGCTGTGTCCAAGCTGTGTTCCCTGCTGTGTCCCGCTGTGTCCTGCTGTGTCCTCGATGTGTCCCCCGCTCTCTCCCGCTCTGTCCACCGCTTCGTCTCACGATTTGTCCTCGCTGTGTCCCACTGTGTCCCGCTGTGTCCCGCTGTGCCCCCACTGTGTCCCGTTGTGTCCACAGATGTGTACCACGCTGTGTAAGGCTGTATCCCAGCTGTATCGACACTGTGTCCCGCTGGGTCCCGCTGGGTCCTCGCTGGGTCCACCGCTGTGTCCCGCTGTTTCCACCGCTGTGTCCCGCTGTGTCCCCTGCTCTCTCCCCCTGTGTCCACCGCTGTGTCCTGCTGTGTCCTCGCTGTGTCCCCCGCTGTCTCCCGCTCTGTACCCCGCTGTGTCTCACGCTTTGTCCCCGATGTGTCCCACTGTGTTCCGCTGTGTCCCGCTGTGCCCCCACTGTGGCCCGTTGTGTCCACAGCTCTGTACCATGCTGTGTAACGCTGTATCCCCGCTGTATCGATGCTGTGTCCTGCTGTGTCCCTCAGTGTCCCCCGCTGTGTCCCCCGCTGTGTCCTCGCTGTGTTCCCCGCTGTGTCCTGCTGTGTCCTCGCTGTGTCCCCCGCTGTGTCCCGCTGTGTTCCACCCTGTGTCCCGCTGTGTCCCGCTCTGTCCCTGCTGTGTCCCGCTGTGTCTTGCTGTGTCCTCGCTGTGTCCCCCGCTTTCTCCCGCTCTGTCCCCCGCTACGCCTCATGATTTGTCCTCGCTGTGTCCCACTGTGTCCCGCTCTGCCCCCACTGTGTCCCGTTGTGTCCACAGATGTGAACCACGCTGTGTAACGCTGTATCCCCGCTGTATCGACGCTGTGTCCCGCTGGGTCCCGCTGTGTCCTTGCTGTGTTCACGGCTGTGTCCCGCAGTGTCCCCCGCTGTGTCCCCCGATGTGTCCTCGCTGTGTTCCCCGCTGGGTCCCGCTGTGTCCTCGCTGGGTCCCCCACTGTGTCCCGCTGTGTCCCTCGCTGTGTCCAGCTGTGTCCCGCTCTGTCCCTGCTGTGTCCCGCTGTGTCCTGCTGTGTCCTCGCTGTGTCCCCCGCTGTCTCCCGCTCTGTCCCCCGCTAAGTCTCACGATTTGTCCTCGCTGTGTCCCACTGTGTCCTGCTGTGCCCCCACTGTGTACCGTTGTGTCCACAGATGTGTACCACGCTGTGTAACGCTGTATCCCCGCTGTATCGACGCTGTGTCTCGCTGGGTCCCGCTGGGTCCTCGCTGTGTTCACGGCTGTGTCCCGCAGTGTCCCCCGCTGTGTCCCCCGCTGTGTCCTCGCTGTGTCCCCCGCTGTGTCCCGCTGTGTCCTCGCTGGGTCCTCCGCTGTGTCCCGCTGTGTCCCCCGCTGTGTCCCGCTGTGTCCTCGCTGGGTACCCCGCTGTGTCCCGCTGTGTCCTCGCTGGGTCCCCCGCTGTGTCCCGCTGTGTCCTCGCTGGGACCCCGCTGTGTCCCGCTGTGTCCTCTCTGGGTCCCCCGCTGTTTCCCGCTGTGTCCCGCTCTGTCCCTGCTGTGTCCCGCTGTGCCCTGCTGTGTCCTAGCTGTGTCCCCCGCTGTCTCCCGCTCTGTCCCCCGCTGTGTCTCACGATTTGTCCTTGCTTTGTCCCACTGTGTCCCGCTGTGTCCCGCTGTGCCCCCACTGTGGCCCCTTGTGTCCACAGATGTGTACCACACTGTGTAACGCTGTATCCCCACTGTATCGACGCTGTGTCCCGCTGGGTCTCGCTGTGTCCTCGCTGTGTTCCCTGCTGTGTCCCGCAGTGTCCCCCACTGTGTCCTTGCTGTGTCCCCCGCTGTGTCCCGCTGTGTCCTCTCTGTGTCCCCCGCTGTGTCCTGCTGTGTCCCCCGCTGTGTCCCGCTGTGTCCTCGCTGTGTCACGCTCTGTCTCCCCCTTGTCCGCGCTGTGTCCCCCCTGTGTCCCGCTGTATACTCCGTTGTGTCTAGCTGTTTCACCGCTGAGTCTCTCTGTGTCCCCTCTCTGTCTCCGCTGTCCCCCGCTGTGTGCTCCACTGTGTGCCGCTGTGTCCCCCGCTTTGTTCCGCTGTGTCTCCGCTGTGTCCCAAGCTGTGTCCCGCTGTGTCCCGCTGTGTACCCTGCTCTGTCCCGCTATGTTCCCGCAGTGCCCTGCTGTGTCCCGCTGTGTCCCGCTGTGTCCCCAGCTTTGAACCCCGCTGTGTCCCTCTGTGTCCCCGCTGTATCGACGCTGTGTCCCGCTGGGCCCACTGTGTCCTCCCTGTGTTCCCCGCTGTGTCCCGCTGTGTCCCCCGCTGTGTCCTGCTGTGTCTACTGCTGTGTCCCCGCTGTGTCCCACTGTGTCTCGCTGTGTCCCGCTGTGTCCTGGCTGTGTCCTGCGCTGTGTTCCGCTGTGTCCTCGCTGTGTCCCTCGCTGTGACCCGTTGTGTCCCCAGCTGTGTACCCCGCTGAGTCCCGCTGTGTCCCCGCTGTATCGACGCTGTGTCCCA
>NW_012294965.1:0-2500 GCF_000151885.1 Dipodomys ordii
CTCCTTCTGCTTCTGCTTCAATTTCTCCTTCTGCTTCTCATTCTGCTTCTGCGTCTTCTGTTTCTTCTGCTTCTCCTGCTTCTGCTTCTCCTGCTTCTCCTACTTCTCGTGCTGCTTCTCCTTCTGCGTCTCTTTCTGCTTCTGCTTATCCTTTTGCTTCTCCTACTCCTAATCCTTCTCTCTCGCCTTCTCCGTCTTCTTCTTCTGCTTCTCCTGCTGCTTCTGCTTCTGCTTATTCTACTATTTCTGTTTCTTCTGCTTCTGCTTCAGATTGTGCTTCTTCTGTTTCTACTTCTGCTTCAGATTCTTCTTCTGTTTCTTCGGCTTCTCCTGTTTCTTCTGCTTCTGCTTCTCCTGCTTCTTCTACTTCTCATGCTTCTCTTTCTGCTTCTCCTTCTGCTTCTCCTTCTGCTTCTGCTCTTCTCCTTCTTCTGTTTCTTTTGCTTCTGTTTCTTCTGCTTGCTCTTCTTCTGCTTCTTCTGATTCTACTTCTGCTTCTCCTTCTTCTCTTCTTTCTGCTTCTACTTCTGCTTCTTCTGATTCTCCTGCTTCTCCTTCTTGTTCTCCTTTTGTTTCTGCTTCTCTTTTTGCTTCTGCTTCTCTTTCTGCTGCTCCTTCTCCTTCTCCTTCTTCTGCTTCTATCACTGCTTCTGCTTCTGATTCATTTGCTTATTCTTTATATTCTGCTTCTCCTGCTTCTGCTTCTTCTGCTTCTACTGCTTCTCCTCATGCTTCTTCTTCTTCTTCTTCTTCTTCTTCTTCTTCTACTTCTACTTCTTCATCTACTTCTTCTTCTTCTTCTTCTCTTCTTCCTTCTTCCTTTTCGTCTGCTTCTGCTTTTCCTGCTTCTTCTGTTTCTACTGGTTCTCTTTCTGCTTCTCATTCTGCTTCTGATTCTCCTTCTGCTTCTCCTATTCCTTCTGCTGCCCTTCCTTCTCATACTCTTTCTCCTACTTCTGCTTCTCCTACTTCTGCTTCTTCTGCTTCCCATCCTTCTCTTTCTGCTTCTCCTTCTGTTTCTGCTTCTCCTTCTGTTTCTGCTTCTTCTCCTTCTTCTGTTTCTTCTGCTTCTGCTTCTCCTGCTTCTGCTTCTCCTGCTTCTCGTTCTGATTCTCTTTCTGCTTCTCCTTCTACTTCTCCTTCTTCTGCTTCTCCTTCTGCTTCTACTTCTCCTACTGCTTCTGATTCTGCTTCTGCTTCTTCGGCTTCTCCTGTTTCTTCTGCTTCTGCTTCTCCTGCTTCTTCTGTTTCTCCTGCTTCTCTTTCTGCTTCTCCTTCGCTTCTGCTTCTGCTTCTGCTTCTGCTCTTCTCCTTCTTCTGTTTCTTTTGCTTCTGTTTCTTCTGCTTCCTCTTCTTCTGTTTCTTCTGATTCTACTTCTGCTTCTCCTTCTTCTCCTCTTTCTGCTTCTACTTCTGCTTCTTCTGATTCTCCTGCTTCTCCTTCTTGTTCTCCTTCTGTTTCTGCTTCTCTTTCTGCTTCTGCTTCTCCTGCTTCTGCTTCTACCGCTTCTTCTTATGCTTCTCCTTATGCTTCTCCTTATGCTGCTGCTTCTTTTCTTCTTCCTCTTCTTCTTCTTTTTCGTTTTCTTCTTCTTCTTCTCTTTCTTCTGCTTCTGCTTTTCCTGCTTCTTCTGCTTCTACTGTTTCTCTTTCTGCTTCTCATTCTGCTTCTGCTTCTCCTTCTGCTTCTCCTATTGCTTCTGCTGCACTTCCTTCTCCTTCTCCTTCTCCTACTTCTGCTTCTCCTTCTGCTTCTGCTTCTTCTGCTTCTCCTGCTTCTCGTTCTGCATCTTTTTCTGCTTTTGCTTCTCCTTCTGCTGCTTCTTCTGCTTCTGCTACTCCTTCTTCTGATTCTCCTTCTGATTCTCCTTCTACTTCTCTTTCTGCTGTTCCTTCTCCTTCTTCTGCTTCTCCCTCTGATTCTTCTTCTTATGCTTATTCTTTTTCTACTGCTTCTGCTTCTCCTGCTTCTGCTTCTTCTGCTTCTACTTCTTCTCCTTATGCTTCTCCTTCTCCTTCTCCTTCTTCTTCTTCTTCTTCTTCTTCTTCTTCTTCTTCTTCTTCTTCTTCTTCTTCTTCTTCTTCTTCTTCTTCTTCTTCTTCTTCTTCTTCTTCTTCTTCTTCTTCTCCTTCTCTTTCTTCCGCTTCTTCTTTTCCTGCTTCTTCTGCTTCTACTGCTTCTCTTTCTGCTTCTCATTCTGCTTCTGCTTCTCCTTCTGCTAATCCTATTGCTTCTGCAGCTCCTACTTCTCCTTCTCTTCCTTCTCCTTCTCCTACTTCTTCTGCTTCTTCTGCTTCTCCTGCTTCTGCTTCTCCTGCTTCTCCTTCTTCTTCAGATTCTGCTTCTGCTTCTTCGACTTCTTCTGCTTCTGCTTCTCCTGCTACTACTTCTTCTGCTTCTCCTGCTTCTCTTTCTACTTTTCCTTCTGTTTCTGCTTCTCCTTCTGCTTCTGCTTCTTCTCCTTCTTCTGCTTCTGCTTCTCCTGCTTCTGCTTCTCCT
>NW_012294966.1:0-3216 GCF_000151885.1 Dipodomys ordii
TCCTCCCTGTGTCCCCCGCTGTGTCCCGCTGTATCCCCCGCTGTGCCCCGCAGTGTCCCGCTCTGTCCCGCTGGGTCTCTCGCTGTGTCCCGCTGTGACCCCCGCTGTGCCCCGCAGTGTCCCGCTGTGTCCCGCTCTGTCCCCCACTCTGTCCCCCGCTGAGTCCTCTATGTGTCGACGCTGTGTCCTGCTGTGTCCTCGCTGTGTCCCCTGCTGTCTCCCGCTTTGTCCCACGCTGTGTCTCACTGTGTCCCGCTGTGTCCTCGCTGTGTCCCCTGCTGTGTCCTGCTGTGTTCCCGCTGTGTCCCAAGCTTTATCCCGCTGTGTCCCGCTGTGTGCCCCGCTGTGTCCCAGTATGTTCCCGCAGTGTCCCCGCTGTGTCCCCGCTGTGTCCTCGCTGTGTTCCCTGCTGTGTCCCGCTATGTCCCCCGCTGTGTCTCGCTGTGTCTACTGCTGTGTCCCCACTGTGTCCCGCTGTGTCTCGCTGTGTCCCGCTGTGTCCTCGCTGTTTCCCACGCTTTTTTCTGCTGTGTTCTCGCTGTGTCCCCCGCTGTGTCCAGCTTGGTCCTGCTGTGTCCTCTCTGTGTTCCCCACTGTGTCCCCCGCTGTGTCCCCCGCTGTGTCCCTTGCTGTGTCCCCCGCTGTGTCCCGCTGTGTCCCGCTGTGTTCCGCTGTGTCCCCCGCTGTGTCGTTGCTGTGTCCCCGCTGGGTCCCGCAGTGTACCCCGCTGAGTCCCGCTGTGTCACCGCTGTGTCCCGCTCTGTCCCCGCTCTGTCGACGCTGTGTCCCTCTGTTTCCCGCTGTGTCCTCTCTTTGTTCCCCACTGTGTCCCGCTGTGTCCCCCGCTGTGTTTCTCGCTGTGTCACCGCTGTGTCCCGCTGTGTCCTCGCTGTGTGCCCCGCTGTGTCCCGCTTTGTCACCGCTGTGTCCTGCTGTGTCCTCGCTGTGTCCCCCGCTGTGTCCCGCTTTGTCCCTGCTGTGAACCCCGCTGTGTCCCGCTGTGTCCCCCGATGTGTCCCGCTGTGTCCCCTGCTGTGTCCTCACTGTGTCACGCTGTGTTTCGCTGTGTCCGGCTGTGTCCTCGCTCTGTCTCCCTCAGTGTACACCTGTGTCACGCTCTGTCCCTTCTGTGTCCCTCTGTGTCCAGCTCTGTCCCCGCTGTGTGTCCGCTGTGTCCCGCTGTGTACCCTTCTGTGTCCAGCTGTGTCCCCTCTGTGTCCTGCTGTGTCCATTCTCTGTCCCCCGCTGTCCACCGCTGTGTCCCCCGGCTGTGTCCCGCAGTGTCCCCGCTGTGTCCCGCTGTGTCCTACTGTGTCCCGTGGTGTCCCGCTTTTTTCCCTCTATGTCCCCTGCTGAGTCCCCTCTGTGTCCCCGCTGTGTCCAGCTGTGTCCTCGCTGTGTCCTCCGCTGTCTCCTGCTTTGTCCCACGCTGTGTCCTACTGTGTCCCAATGTGTCCCTGCAGTGTCCCCCGCTGTGTCCCGCTGTGTCCCACGCTGTGTCCTGCTGGCTCCTGCTGTGTCCCCGCTGTGTCTCCGCAGTATCCCGCTGTGTCCCCCGCTGTGTTCCCGCTGTGTCCCCTGTGTCCCCCGCTGTGTCCCACTGTGTCCCCCGCTGTGTCCCGCTGGGTCCACTGCTGTGACCCCGTTGTGCCTTGCTGTGTCACGCTGTGTCCCCCACTGTCCCCAGCTGTGTCCTTGCTGTGTCCCTCTGTGTCCCGCTGTGTCCCCCAGTGTCCCAAGCTGTGTCCCGCTGTGTCACCGCTGTGTCCCGCTGTGTCCTCGCTGTGTCCCCCGCTGTGTCCTTCTTTGTCCCTGCTGTGTACCCCGCTGTGTCCCGCTGTGTCCCCCACTGTGTCCCGCTGTGTCCCCTGCTGTGTCCCCACTGTGTCACGCTGTGTTTCGCTGTGTCCGGCTGTGTCCTCGCTCTGTCTCCCTCAGTGTACACCTGTGTCACGCTCTGTCCCTTCTGTGTCCCTCTGTGTCCAGCTCTGTCCCCGCTGCGTGTCCGCTGTGTCCCGCTGTGTACCCTTCTGTGTCCAGCTGGGTCCCCTCTGTGTCCTCCTGTGTCCATTCTCTGTCCCCCGCTGTCCATCGCTGTGTCCCCCGGCTGTGTCCCGCAGTGTCCCCGCTGTGTCCCGCTGTGTCCTACTGTGACCCATGGTGTCCCGCTTTTTTCCCTCTATGTCCCCTGCTGAGTCCCCTCTGTTTCCCCGCTGTGTCCAGCTGTGTCCTCGCTGTGTCCTCTGCTGTCTCCCGCTTTGTCCCACGCTGTGTCCTACTGTGTCCCACTGTGTCCCTGCTGTGTCCCCCGCTGTGTCCCGCTGTGTCCTGCTGTGTCCCCGCTGTGACCTGCTGTGTCCCGCTGTGTGCCGCTGTGTCCCGCTGTGTCCCGCTGTGTCCCCCGCTGTGTCCTGCTTGTTCCCGCTGTGTCCTCCGCTGTGTCCCGCTGTGTCCCCGCAGGTTCACCGCTGTTTCACGCTGTGTCCTGCTGTGTTCCGTGGTGTCCTGCTTTGTCCCACGCGGTGTCCTGCTGTGTCCACTGCTGAGTCCCCGCTGGGTCCCGCTGTGTCTCGCTGTGTCCCGCTGTGTCCTCGCTTTGTCCCATGCTGTGTTAAGCTGTGTCCTCCCTGTGTCCCCGGCTGTGTCCCGCTGTGTCCCCCGCTGTGCCCCGCAGTGTCCCGCTGTGTCCCGCTGGGTCCCCCGCTGTGTCCCGCTGTGTCCCACGCTGTGCCCCGCAGTGTCACGATGTGTCCCGCTCTGTCCCCCACTGTGTCCCCCGCTGAGTCCTCTATGTGTCGCCGCTGTGTCCCGCTGTGTCCTCGCTGTGTCCCCTGCTGTCTCCCGCTTTGTCCCACGCTGTGTCCCACTGTGTCCCGCTGTGTCCTCGCTGTGTCCCCTGCTGTGTCCTGCTGTGTTCCCACTGTGTCCCAAGCTGTGTCCCGCTGTGTCCCGCTGTGTGCCCCGCTGTGTCCCACTATGTTCCCGCAGTGTCCCCGCTGTGTCCCCGCTGTGTCCTCGCTGTGTTCCCCGCTGTGTCCCGCTGTGTCCCCCGCTGTGTCTCGCTGTGTCTACTGCTGTGTCCCCACTGTGTCCCGCTGTGTCTCGCTGTGTCCCGCTGTGTCCTCGCTGTTTCCCACGCTGTGTTCTGCTGTGTCCCCCGCTGTGTCCCGCTGGGTCCTCTGTGTCCTCTCTGTGTTCTCCACTGTGTCCCGCAGT
>NW_012294967.1:0-2231 GCF_000151885.1 Dipodomys ordii
TCACCCCCACTGTGTCCGTTGTGTCCACAGCTTTGTACCATGCTGTGTAACGCTGTGTCTCCGCTGTATCAACGCTGTGTCCCGCTGGGTCCCACTGTGTCCTCGCTGTGTTCCCCGCTGTGTCCAGCTGTTTCCCCCACTGTGTCCCCCTCTGTTTCCTGCTGTGTCCCCCGCCATGTCCCGCTGTGTCTCACTGCGTCCCCGCTGTGTCCCGCTGTGTCCCGCTGTGTCCCCCGCTGTGTCCCGCAGTGACCCCGCTGTGTCCCGCTGTGTCCCCGCTGTATCGACGCTGTGTCCCGCTGGGTCCTGCTGTGTCCTCTCTGTGTTTCCCACTGTGTCCCGCTGTGTCCCCCGCTGTGTCCCTCGCTGTGTCCCCCGCTGTGTCCCGCTGTGTCCCCCGCTGTGTCCTTGCTGTGTCCCCGCTGGGTCCCGCTGGGTCCCGCAGTGTCCCCCGCTGTGTCCCGCTGTGTCACCGCTGTGTCCAGCTCTGTCCTGCTCTATCGACGCTGTGTCCCGCTGTGTCCCGCTGTGTCCCCCGCTGTGTCCCGCTTTGTCACCGCTGTGTCCTGCTGTGTCCTCGCTGTGTCCCCCGCTGTGTCCCGCTTTGTCACCGCTGTGTCCCGCTGTGTCCTCCCTGTGTCCCCCGCTGTGTCCCGCTTTGTCCCCGCTGTGTCCCGCTGTGTCCCCCGCTGTGTCCCGCTGTGTCCCCTGCTGTCCTCGCTCTGTCTCCCTCAGTGTCCAGCTGTGTCACGCTCTGTCCCTTCTGTGTCCCTCTGTGTCCAGTTCTTTCCCTCCTGTGTGTCCGCTGTATCCCGCTGTGTACCCTTCTGTGTCCAGCTCTGTCCCCTCTGTGTCCCGCTGTGTCCCTTCTCTGTCCCCCGCTGTCCATCGCTGTGTCCCCTGGCTGTGTCCCGCAGTGTCCCCGCTGTGTCCCGCTGTGTCCTACTGTGTCCCGTGGTGTCCCGCTTTTTTCCCTCTATGTCCCCTGGTGAGTCCCCTCTGTGTCCCCGCTGTCTCCAGCTGTGTCCTCGCTGTGTCCTCCGCTGTCTCCTGCTTTGTCCCACGCTGTGTCCTACTGTGTCCCAATGTGTCCCTGCAGTGTACCCCGCTGTGTCCCGCTGTGTCCCGCTGTGTCCCCTGCTGTGTCCTGCTGGGTCCAGCTGTGTCCCCGCTGTGTCTCCGCTGTGTCCCTCTGTGTCCCACGCTGTGTCCCCGCTGTGTCCCCTGTGTCCCCCGCTGTGTCCCACTGTGTCCCCCGCTGTGTCCCGCTGTGTCCACTGCTGTGACCCCGTTGTGCCTTGCTGTGTCCCGCTGTGTCCCCCACTGTCCCCCGCTGTGTCCTTGCTGTGTCCCTCTGTGTCCCGCTGTGTCCCCCAGTGTCCCCAGCTGTGTCCCGTTATGTCACCGCTGTGTCCCGCTGTGTCCCGCTGTGTCCCCCACTGTGTCCTGCTTGGTCCCGCTGTGTCCCCCGCTGTGTCCCGCTGTGTCCCCGCAAGTTCACCGCTGTTTCACGCTGTGTACTGCTGTGTTCCATGGTGTCCTGCTTTGTCCCCCGCTGTGTCCCGCTGTGTCCACTGCTGGGTCCCCGCTGGGTCCCGCTGTGTCTCGATGTGTCCCGCTGTGTCCTCGCTTTGTCCCATGCGGTGTTAAGCTGTGTCCTCCCTGTGTCCCCCGCTGTGTCCCGCTGTGTCCCTCTGTGTCCCGCTGTGTCCCTATGGGTCCCCCGCTGTGTCCCGCTGTGTCCCACGCTGTGCCCCGCAGTGTCCCGCTGTGTCCCGCTCTGTCCCCCACTGTGTCCCCCGCTGAGTCCTCTATGTGTCGACGCTGTGTCCTGCTGTGTCCTCGCTGTGTCCCCTGCTGTCTCCCGATTTGTCCCACGCTGTGTCCCGCTGTGTCCCGCTGTGTCCTCGCTGTGTCCCCCGCTGAGTTCTGCTGTGTTCCGGCTGTGTCCCAAGCTATATCCCGCTGTGTCCCGCTGTATGCCCCGCTGTGTCCCACTATGTTCCCGCAGTGTCCCCGCTATGTCCCCGCTGTGTCCTCACTGTGTTCACCGATGAGTACCACTGTGACACACGCTGAGACTGGCTGTGTCTACTGCTGTGACCCCACTGTGTCCCACTGTGTCTCGATGAGACACGAAATGTCAACAATATATCCCACGCTGTGTTCTGCTATGTCCCCGATAAGACCCGCTGGAGACATCTGTACCTCTCTGTGTTCCCAATGTGTCA
>NW_012294968.1:0-3243 GCF_000151885.1 Dipodomys ordii
GATCTCCATCTTCTCGTCATCTTCTCCTTCTCTTTCTGCTTCTCTTTCTCCTTCTGCATCTCCGTCTGCTTCACCTTCGGCTGCTCCTTCTCCTTCTCTGTTTCTCACTCTGCTTCTGCTTCTTATGCTTCTTCTTTTTCTTCTGGTTCTGCTTCTCCTGCTTCAGCTTCTTATGCTTCTACTGCTTCTTCTTCTTCTTCTTCTGCTTCATCTGCTTCTACTTCTCTTTCTGCTTCTGCTTCTCCTGCTTGTATTTCTGCTTCTTCTGCTGCTTCTCCTTCTGCTGGTTCTTCTACTTCTTCTTCTGCTTCTCTTTTTGCTTCTCCTTCTGCTTCTGCTCTGGTTTTTCTGTTTCTCCTGCCTGAATTTCTGGTTCTACTTCTTCTGCTGCTTCTCCTTCTGCTTCTGCTTCTACTTCTGCTTCTGTTTCTGCTTCTTCTGCTTCTTCTCTTTCGGCTTCTCCTGCTTCTGCTTCTTGTGCTTCTCCTGCTTCTCTTTCTGCTTCTCATTCCGCTTCTGCTTCTCCTTCTGCTTCTGCTTCTCCTCCTTCTCCTTCTCCTACTTCTGCTTCTCCTTCAGCTTCTGCTTCTTCTGTTTCTCCTGCTTCTCCTTCTGCATCTCCTTCTGCTTGTGCTTGTCCTTATACTTCTTCTTCTGCTTCTGCTTCTCCTTCTGGTTCTCCTTCTTCTTCTCCAGATTCTGCTTCTTCTGCTTCTCCTTCTTCTGCATCTGCTACTGCTTCTGCTTCTTCTGTTTCTTCCGCTTCTCCTTCTCCTTTTGATTCTCTTTCTGCTTCTGCTTCTCCTTCAGCTTCTCATTCTGCTTCTCCAGATTCTGCTTCTTCTGCTTCTCCTGCTTCTCCTTCTGCTTCAGGTTCTGCTTCTGCTTCTTCGGATTCTTATGCTTCCGGTTCTCCTGCTTCTGCTTCTTCTGCTTCCCCTCCTTCTCTTTCTGCTTCTCCTTCTGTTTCTGCTTCTCCTTCTGCTTCTGCTTCTTGTCCTTCTCCTGATTCTTCTACTTCTGCTTCTCCTGTTTCTGTATCTCCTGCTTCTCCTTCTGCTGCTCTTTCTGCTTCTCCTGCTGCTTTTCCGTCTCCTGCTCCTTCTTCTGCTTCTCTTTCTGCTTCTCATTCTGTTTCTCCTTCTCCTTCTCGTTCTTCTGCTTTTCCTTGTGGTTCTCCTTCTGCTTCTGCATCTTCTGCTTCTTCTGCTACTGCCTCTGCTTCTTCTGTTCCTTCTGCTTCTCCTTCTGCTTCTCCTTCTGGTTCTCCTTCTTCTTCTCCTGCTTCTGCTTCTTCTGTTTCTCCTGATTCTCCTACTTCTCGTGCTGCTTCTCCTTCTGCGTCTCTTTCTGCTTCTGCTTATCCTTTTGCTTCTCTTACTCCTAATTTTTCTCTTTCACCTTCTACTTCTTCTTCTTCTGCTTTTCCTTCTGCTTCTGCTTCTGCTTATTGTACTAGTTCTGTTTCTTCTGCTTCTTCTTCACATTGTGCTTCTTCTGTTTCTCCTGCTTCAGATTCTGCTTCTGCTTCTTCGGCTTCTCCTGTTTCTTCTGCTTCTGCTTCTTCTACTTCTCCTGCTTCTTTTTCTGCTTCTCCTTCTGCTTCTCCTTCTGCTTCTGCTTCTTCTCTTCTCCTTCTTCTGTTTCTTTTGCTTCTTTTTCTTCTGCTTCTTCTTCTTCTGTTTCTTCTGATTCTATTTCTGCTTCTCCTTCTTCTCCTCTTTCTGCTTCTACTTCTGCTTCTTCTGATTCTCCTGCTTCTCCTTCTTGTTCTCCTTCTGCTTCTTTTGCTTAATCTTTTTCTTCTGCTTCTGCTTCTCCTGCTTCTGCTTCTTCTGCTTCTCCTTCTGCTTCTCCTTATGCTTCTCCTTATGCTGCTGCTTATTCTTCTTCTTCCTCTTCTTCTTCTTTTTCTTCTTCTTCTTCTTCTTCTTCTTCTTCTTCTTCTTCTTCTTCTTCTTCTTCTTCTTCTTCTTCTCTTTCTTCTGCTTCTGTTTTTCCTGCTTCTTCTGCTTCTTCTGCTTCTCTTTCTGCTTCTCCTTCTGCTTCTCCTATTGCTTCTGCTGCCCTTCCTTCTCCTTCTCCTTCTCTTTCTTCTGCTTCTCCTTCCGCTTCTGCTTCTTCTGCTTCTCCTGCTTCTCGTTCTGCATCTTCTGCTTCTCCTTCTCCTTCTGCTGCTTCTTCTGATTCTGCTACTCCTTCTTCTGCTTCTCCTTCTGATTCTCCTTCTACTTCTCTTTCTGCTGCTCCTTCTCCTTCTTTTGCTTCTCCCTCTGATTCTTCTTCTTATGCTTATTCTTTTTCTACTGCTTCTGCGTCTCCTGCTTCTGCTCCTTCTGCTTCTACATCTTCTCCTTATGCTTCTCCTTCTCCTTCTTCTTCTTCTTCTTCTTCTTCTTCTTCTTCTTCTTCTTCTTCTTCTTCTTCTTCTTCTTCTTCTTCTCTTTCTTCTTCTTTTCCTGCTCTCTGATCTACTGCTTCTCTTTCTGCTTCTCATTCTGCTTCTGCTTCTCCTTCTGCTTCTCCTATTGCTTCTGCGACTCTTCCTTCTCCTTCTCCTACTTCTACTTCTCCTTCTGCTTCTGCTTCTTCTGCTACTCCTGCTTCTCCTTATGCATCTTCTTCTGCTTCTCCTGCTTCTCGTTCTGCTTCTCTTTTGCTTCTCCTGCTTCTCCTTCTGCTTCTGCTTCTCCTTCTGCTTCTGCTTCAATTTCTCCTTCTGCTTCTCATTCTGCTTCTGCGTCTTCTGTTTCTTCTGCTTCTCCTGCTTCTCCTACTTCTCGTGCTGCTTCTCATTCTGCGTCTCTTTCTGATTCTGCTTATCCTTTTGCTTCTCCTACTCCTAATCCTTCTCTTTCACCTTCTCCTTCTTCTTCTTCTGTTTCTCCTGGTGCTTCTGCTTCTGCTTATTCTACTCTTACTGTTTCTTCTGCTTCTGCTTCAGATTGTGCTTCTTCTGTTTCTCCTTCTGCTTCAGATTATGATTCTGCTTCTTCGGCTTCTTCTGTTTCTTCTGCTTCTGCTTCTCCTGCTTCTTCTGCTTCTCCTGCTTCTCCTTCTGCTTCTCCTTCTGCTTCTGCTTCTGCTCTTCTCCTTCTTCTGTTTCTTTTGCTTCTGTTTCTTCTGCTTCTTCTTCTTCTGATTCTTCTGATGCTACTTCTGCTTCTCCTTCTTCTCCTTCTCTTTCTGCTTCTACAAACAAGCTTCTTCTGATTCTCCTGCTTCTCCTTCTTGTTCTCCTTC
>NW_012294969.1:0-2203 GCF_000151885.1 Dipodomys ordii
TCTCTTCTATTCTCCTTCTAGCTCTCTCATCTAGCTTTACTGACTTCTCTTCTGCTTCTCCTTCTGCTTCTCTTCTGTTTCTCCATCTCTTCTTATTCTTCTGCTTTTCCTTCTGCTTCTCGTTCTGCTTCTACTACAACTGCTACTGCTTCTACTTCTTCTGTTTCTTCTGCTTCTCCTTCTGATTTTGATTCTCCTTCTGCTTCTGCTTCTCCTTCTGCTTCTCCAGATTCTGCTTCTTCTGCTTCTCCTGCTTCTCCTTCTGCCTGAGGTTCTCCTTCTGCTTCTTCGGATTCTTATGCTTCTGCTTCTCCTGCTTCTGCTTCTTCTGCTTCCCCTCCTTCTCTTTCTGCTTCTCCTTCTGTTTCTGCTTCTCCTTCTGCTTCTGCTTCTTGTCCTTCTCCTGTTTGTTCTGCTTATGCTTCTCCTGTTTCTGCATCTCCTGCTCCTCCTTCTGCTGCTCTTTCTGCTTCTCCTGCTGCTTTTCCTTCTCCTGCTCCTTCTTCTGCTTCTCTTTCTGCTTCTCCTTCTGTTTCTCCTTCTCCCTCATCTCGTTCTTCTGCTTTTCCTTCTGCTTCTCCTTCTGCATCTTCTGCTTCTTCTGCTACTGCCTCTGCTTCTTCTGTTTCTTCTGCTTCTTCTTCTGCTTCTCCTTCTGCTTTTGCTTCTCTTTCTGCTTCTGCTTCTCCTTCTGCTTCTCCAGATTCTGCTTCTTCTGCTTCTCCTTCTGCTTCAGGTTCTGCTTCTGCTTCTTCGGCTTCTGCTTACTGCTGCTCCTGCTGTTGCTTCTTCTGCTTCTCCTGCTTCTCTTTCTGCTTTTCCTTCTGTTTCTGCTTCTCCTTCTGCTTCTGCTTCTTCTCCTTCATCTGTTTCTTCTGTTTCTGCTTCTCCTGCTTCTGCTTCTCCTGCTTCTCGTTCTGCTTCTCTTTCTGCATCTCCTTCTCCATCTTCTGCTTCACATTCTGCTTCTGCATCTCCTTCTGCTTCAATTTCTCCATCTGCATCTCAATCAGCTTCTGCGTCTTCTATATATTCTGCTTCTCTTGCTTCAGCTTCTCCTGCTTCTCCTACTTCTCGAGAAGAATCTCCTTAAGCGTCTCATTATGCTTCTGCTTATCCTTTTGCTTCTCCTACTCCTAATCTTTCTCTTTCGCCTTCACCTTCTTGTTCTTCTGTTTGTCCTGGTGCTTCTGCTTCTGCTTATTCTACTATTTCTTTTTCTTCAGCTTCTGCTTCAGATTGTGCTTCTTCTGTTTCTCCTTCTGCTTCAGATTCTGCTTCTGCTTCTTCGGCTTCTCCTGTTTCTTCTGCTTCTGCTTCTCCTGCTTCTTCTGGTTCTCCTGCTTCTCTTTCTGCTTCTCCTTCTGCTTCTGCTTCTCCTTCTGCTTCTGCTTCTGCTCTTCTCCTTCTTCTGTTTCTTTTGCTTCTGTTTCTTCTGCTTCTTCTTCTTCTTCTTCTGTTTCTTCTGATTCTACTTCTGCTTCTCCTTCTTCTCCTTCTCTTTCTGCTTCTTCTGATTCTCCTGCTTCTCCTTCTTGTTCTCCTTCTGTTTCTGCTTCTCTTTCTGCTTCTGCTTCTCCTTCTGCTGCTCCTTCTCCTTCTCCTTCTTCTGCTTCTCTCACTGCTTCTGCTTCTGCTTCTTTTGCTTATTATTTTTCTTCTGCTTCAGCTTCTCCTGCTTCTGCTTCTTCTGCTTCTACTGCTTCTCCTTATACTTCTCCTTATGCTTCTCCTTATGCTTCTCCTTATGCTGCTGCTTCTTTTTCTTCTTCTTCTTCATCTTCTTCTTCTTCTCTTTCTTCTGCTTCAGCTTTTCCTGCCTCTTCTACTTCTACTGCTTCTCTTTCTGCTTCTTGTCCTTCTCCTGTTTCTTCTCCTTCTGCTTCTCCTGCTTCTGCTTCTTCTGCTTTTCCTGCTTCTCTTTCTGCTTCTCCTTCTGCTTTTGCTCCTTCTCCTTCTTCTGTTTTTTCTTCTTCTGCTTCTCCCGCTTGTGCTTCTTCTGCTTCTCCTGCTTCTCGTTCTGCTTCTCTCCGTCGGCTTCTCTTTCTATTTCTGCTTCTGCTTCTTCTGATTCTGATTCTTCTCCTTCTTCTTCTTCTTCTTCTGCTTCTGCGTCTTCTGCATTTCCTGCTTCTCCTTCTGCATCTCCTTCTGCTTGTGCTTTTCCTTCTGCTTCTTCTTCTGCTCCGGCTTCTCCTTCTCT
>NW_012294970.1:0-3328 GCF_000151885.1 Dipodomys ordii
GTGTCCCCAGCTGAGTCCCGCTGTGTCCCCCGCAGTTTACCGCTGTGTCTCCCACTGTGTCCCCCGCTCAGTCCCGCTGTGTCCCTCTGTGTCGCCCCCTGTGTCCCCCTGTGTCTCCGCTGTTTCCCACTGTGACCCCCGCGCTGTCCTGCTGTGTCCCCGTTGTCCACCGGTGTGTCCCCTCTGTCCCCCGCTGTGTCCCGCTGTGTCCCCCTGTGTCCTGCTGTGTCCCCTGCTGTGTCCCCCGCTGTGTCCCGTTGTGTCCCGCTGTGGCTTTGCTGTGTCCCCTGCTGTGTCCCTCTCTGTCCCGCTTTGTCCTCGTTGTGTCCCCTGCTATGTCCTGCTGTGTTCCCCGCTCTGTCCCGCTGTGTCCCCTTTGTGTCCCCCGCTATATCCTGCTCTGTCCCCCGCTGTGTCCCCACTGTGTCCCCGCTGTGTCCTCCTGTGTCCCGCTGTGTCACAGCTGTGTCCCCGGTGTGTCCCGCTGTGTCCCCTCTGTGTCCCACGCTGTGTCCCCGCTGTGTCCCACTCTGTCCCCGCTGTGTCCCCGCTCTATCCCCCGTTGTGTCCCACCTGTGTCCCACTCTGTCCCCACTGTGTCCCGCTTTGTCCTGCTGTGTCCCCCGCTGTGTCCCGCTGTGTCCCCCTTGTGTCCGGTTGCGTTTTCCGCTGTGTCCTGCTTTGTACACCCTGTGTCGTGCTGTGTACCGATGTGTCCCCGCTGGGTCCCCGCTGTGTCTCCCTGCTGTCCCCCGCTGTGTCCCCACTCTGTTCCGCTGTGTCCCCGCTGTGTCCCCGCTGTGTTTCCCTGCTGTCCCTGCTGTGTCCCCTCTGTGTCCCGCTGTGTCACGCTGTGTCCTTGCTGTGTCCCCGCTTTTTCCCGCCGTGTCCTGCTGTGTCCGCTGTGTCCCTGCTGTCCACCGCTGTATATCCCTCTGTGTCCCGCTGTGTCCCGCTTTGTCCCTACTCTGTCCCGCTGTGTCCCTGCTGTGCCCCCTGCTGTGTCCCGCTGTGTCCCCGGCTGTGTCTCCCGCTGTGTCCCGCTCTTCCACGCTGTGTGCTGCTGTGTCCTTGCTGTGTCCCCATTTGTGTCCCGCTGTGTCCTCGCTGGGTCCCCCGCTGGGTCCCGCTGTGTCCCCATGTGTCACGCTGTGTCTTCGCTGTGTTTCCCTCTGTGTCCCGCTGTGTCCTTGCTGTGTCCCCGACTGTGTACCCGCTGTGACCCGATGTGTCCCTGCTGTGTCCCCGGCTGTGTCCCGCTGTGTCCCCGGCTGTGTCCCCCACTGTGTCCCGCTCTTTCCCTCTGTGTCCTTGCTGTGTCCCCATTTTTTTCCCGCTGTGTCCTCTCTGTGTCCCCCGCTGTGTCCCGCTGTGTCCCCATGTGTCACGCTGTGTCCTCTCTGTGTATCCCTCTGTGTCCCGCTGTGTCTTCGCTGTGTCCCACACTGTGTCCCCGCTGTGACCCCCTGTTTCCCTGCTGTGTCCCCCGCTGTGTCCCCTGCTGTGTCCCGCTGTGTTCCCGGCTGTGTCCCCCGCTGTGTCCCGCTCTTTCCCGCTGTGTCCTGCTGTGTCCATGCTATGTCCCCATTTGTGTTCCGCTGTGTCCTCTCTGGGTCACCTGCTGTGTCCCGCTGTGTCCCCATGTGTCACACTGTGTCCTCTCTGTGTATCCCTCTGTGTCGCGCTCTGTCCTCGCTGTGTCCCCCATTGTGTCCAGGCTGTGACCCGCTGTGCCCATGCTTTGTCCCCGCTGTGTCCCGCTGTGTCCCGTTGTGTCCCGATGTCCACCGCTGTGTCCCGTTGTGTCCCCGCTGTTTGCATGTGTGTTCCCGCGGTCCCCCGCTGTGTCCCCCGCTGTGTCCCGCTGTGTCCTCGCTGTGTCCCCAGCTGTGTGCCGCTGTGTCCCCCACTGTGTCCCGCTGTGTCCCCTGCTGTGTCCCGTTGTATCCCGCTGTGTCCCCGCTGTCCGCCATTGTGTCACCTCTGTCCCCCGCTGTGTCCTCCGCTGTGTCCCGCTGTGTCCTCGCTGTGTCTCACTGTGTCCCCCCTTTGTCTCTGCTGTGTCCTGCTTTGTCCGTGGTGTGTCCTCGCTGTGTAACCGCTGAGTCCCACTGTGTCCCCGCTGTGTCCCACTGTGTCCCCCGCTGTGTCCCCGCTGTGTCCTCGCTGTGTCCTCCTGTATCCCGCTGTGTCCTTGCTGTGTCCTTCTGTATCCCGCTGTGTCCCCCGCTGTGTCCCCCACTAATTCCCCACTGTGACCCGCTGTGTCCATGCTGTGTCCCCAGCTGTGTCCTGCTGTGTCCCCCGCTGTGTTCCCCGCTGTGTCCCGCTGTGTCCCGTTGTGTCCTCGCTGTGTCCCCGCTGTGTCCCGCTATCTGCCGCTGTGTCTCGCTGTGTCCTGCTGTGTCCGCCTCTGTGTCCCCCGCTGTGTCCCGCTGTGTCCCCGCTGTGCCACCGCTGGGTCCCGCTGGGTCCCGCAGTGTCCCCGCTGTGTCCCCGCTGTGTTCCGCTGTGTCCCTTGTGTGTCCTGGCTGTGTAACCTCTATTTCCCTCTGTGTCCACGCTGTGTCCAACTTTGTCCCGCAGTGTCACCCTACGTCCCTGCTGTGTCCTCGCTGTTTCCTTCTGTATCCCGCTGTGTCCCCCGCTGTGTGCCCCACTATTTCCCCGCTGTGACTTGCTGTGTCCATGCTGTGTCCCCCGCTGTGTCCCGCTGTGTCCCGCTGTGTGTCCCGCTGTGTTTCCCGCTGTGTCCCGCTGTGTCCCGCTGTGTCCCGCTGTGTCACGCTGTGTGCTTGCTCTCCACCGGTGTGTCCCCCGCTGTGTCCCGCTGTGTCCCCACTGTGTCCCCGCTGTGTCCCGATGTGTACCGCTGTGTCTGCCGCTGTGTACCCCGCTGTGTCCTGCTGTGTCCCCCGCTGTGTCCTGCTGTGTCCTCGCTGTGTCCCCCGCTGTTTCCCGCTGTTTCCCCCGCTATGTTCCCCTGTGTCCCCCGCTGTGTCCCGCTGTGTTCTGTGCTGTGTCCCCCGCTGAGTCCCGCTGTGTCCCCCGCTGTTTACCGCTGTGTCCCCCACTGTGTCCCCCGCTGTGTCCCCGCTGTGTCCCCGCTGTGTCCCTCTGTGTCCCTGGTGTGTCCTTGCTGTGTAACTGCTATGTCTCTCTGTCCCCGCTGTGTCCCACTGTGTCCCGCAGTGTCCCCCTATGTCACCTCTTTGTCCTCGCTGTATCCCCTGCTGTGTCCCACTGTGTCCCCTGCTGTGTCCCCGCTGTGTCCCCGCTGTGTCCTAGCTGTGTCCCGCTGTGTCCCCGTAGTTCCCCGGTTTGTCCC
>NW_012294971.1:0-5446 GCF_000151885.1 Dipodomys ordii
ATCCCCGCTGTGTCTCTGCTGTGTCCCTGCTGTGTCCCGCTGTGTACTGCTGTGTCCCCCGCTGAGTCCCGCTGTGTCCCAATGTTTCCCAATGTGTCCTCGCTCTGTCCCCCGCTGTGTCCCGCTGTGTCCTCCCTGTGCCCCCGCTGTGTCCCGCTGTGTCCCCCGCTGTGTCCCCCGCTATGTCCCGCTGTGTCCCCCGCTGTGTCCCACTGTGTCCTTGCTGTGTCCCATGCTGTGTGCCGCTGTGTCCTTGCTGTGTCCCCCGCTGTGTCCCGCTGTGTCCTGCTGTGTCACGCTGTTTCCCTGCTGCGTCCCAGCTGTGTCCCTCTGTGTACCCCGCTGTGACCAGCTTTGTCCCCGCTGTGTCTCGCTGTGTCCCACGCTCTGTCCCCCACTGTGTCCCGCTCTGTCCCCCCTGTGTTCCGCTGTGTCCCCCGCTGTGTCCCACTGTGTCCACGCAGTATCACTGCTGTTTCCTGCTGTGTCCCGCTGTGTTCCGTGGTGTCCCTCTTTGTCTCCCGCTGTGTCCCCCGCTGAGACCCCGCTGTGTCAACGCTGTGTCCTGCTGTGTCCTCGCTGTGTCCCCCGCTGTCTCCAGCTCTGTCCCCCGCTGTGTCTCACGCTTTTTCCCCGCTGTGTCCCACTGTGTCCCGCTGTGTCCGGCTGTGCCCCCACTGTGTCCCGTTGTGTCCACAGCTGTGTACCACGCTGTGTAACGCTGTGTGCCCGCTGTATCGACGCTGTGTCCCTCTGTGTCCCCCGCTGTGTCCTCGCTGTGTCCCCCGCTGTGTCCCGCTGTGTCCCCTGCTGTGTCCCCCTGTGTCCCCCGCTGTGTCCCGCTGTGTCCTCGCTGGGTCTCTCGTTGGGTCCCGCTGTGTCCCCCGCTATGTCCCGCTGTGTACCGCTGTGTCCCCCGCTGTGTCCTGTTGTGTCCCAAGCTGTGTATCCCGTTGTGTCCCGCTGTATCAACGCTGTGTCCCACTGGGTCCTGCTGTTTCCTTCCTGTGTTGCCCGCGGGGTCTCGCTGTGTCCCAGCTGTATCGACGCTGTGTCCCTGCTGTGTCCCGTTGTGTCCCGCTCTGTCCTCGCTGTGTCCCCTGCTGTGTCCCGTTGTGTCCCCAGCTGTGTCCCCTGCTATGTCCCGCTGTGTCTACTGCTGTGTCCACGCTGTGTCCCGTTTTGTCTCGCTGTGTCCCGCTGTGTCCTCTCTGTGTCCCCCGCTATGTGCTGCTGTGTCCTCGCTGTGTCCCCTGCTGTGTCCCGCTGTGTCCCCATTGTGTCCCCCGCTGTGTCGCGCTGTGTCCCGCTGTGTCCCCGCTGTGTCCACCGCTGTGTCCCACTGTGTCCTCGCTGTGTTCCCCGCTGTGTCCCGCTGTGTCCCCCGCTGTGTCCCCCGCTGTGTCCTCACCGTGTCCCCTGCTGTGTCCCGCTGTGTCCTCACTGGGTCCCCCACTGTGTCCCGCTGTGTCCCCCGCTGTGTCCTGCTGTGTCCCACTGTGTCCCCGCTGTGTCCCGTTGTGACCCGCTGTGTCCCCGCTGTGTGCCCGCTGTGTCCCGCTGTGTACCCCGCTGTGTCCAGCTATGTCACCGCCTTGTCTCGCTGTGGCCACTCTCTGTCTCCACTGTCCCCCGCTGTGTCCCCCGCTGTGTCCCACTGTGTCCAGGCAGGGTCACTGCTGTTTCCCGCTGTGTCCCGCAGTGTTCCGTGGTGTCCCTCTTTGTCCCCCGCTGTATCCTCCGCTGAGTCCCCTCTGTGTCACCGCTGTGTCCCGCTGTGTCCTCGCTGTGTCCCCCGCTGTCTCCAGCTCTGTCCCCCGCTGTGTCTCACGCTTTGTCCCCGCTGTGTCCCACTGTGTCCCGCTGTGTCCCGCTGTGCCCCCACTGAGTCCCGTTGTGTCTACAGCTGTGTACCACGCTGTGTAACGCTGTGTGCCCGCTGTATCGACGCTGTGTCCCGCTTGGGTCCCGCTGTGTCCTCGCTGTGTCCCCCGCTGTGTTCTCGCTGAGTCCCCCGCTGTGTCCCACTGTGTCCTCACTGGTTTCCCCGCTGGGTTCCGCTGTGTCCCCACTGTGTCCCGCTGGGTCACACTGTGTCTTCGCTGTATCCCCCTCTGTGTCCCCCGCTGTGTCCCACTGTGTCCTCGCTGGTTTCCCCGCTGGGTCCCGCTGTGTCCCCGCTGTGTCCTGCTGGGTCACACTGTGTCCTCGCTGTATCCCCCTCTGTTTCCCGTTGTGTCTCCAGCTGTGTACCCCGCTGTGTCCCGCTGTATCGACGCTGTGTCCCACTGGGTCCCGCTATTTCCTTCCTGTGTTCCCTGCTGTGTCCCGCTCTGTCCCTCTGTGTCCTCGCTGTGTGCCCGCTGTGTCCCGCTGTGTACTCCGTTGTGTCCAGCTGTATCACCGCTGTGTCTCGCTTTGGCCCCTCTCTGTCTCCGCTGTCCCCCGCTGTGTCCCCCGCTGTGTCCCGCTGTGTCACGCTGTGTCCCCCGCTTTGTCCCGCTGAGTCCCCTCTGTGTCGCCGCTGTGTCCCGCTGTGTCCTCGCTGTGTCCCCCGCTGTCTGCCGCTTTGTCCCCGCTGTGTCCAAAGCTGTGTCCCGTTGTGTCCCGCTGTGTACCCCGCTGTGTCCCACTATGTTTCCGCAGTGTCCCCGCTGTGTCCCGCTGTGTCCCGCTGTGTCCGGCTGTGCCCCCACAGTGTCCCGTTGTGTCCCCAGCTGTGTACTTCGCTGTG
Organism: Dipodomys ordii; assembly: GCF_000151885.1. Taxonomy (NCBI): domain Eukaryota; kingdom Metazoa; phylum Chordata; class Mammalia; order Rodentia; family Heteromyidae; genus Dipodomys; species Dipodomys ordii. The sequence continues at coordinate 2,735 of NW_012294971.1, forward strand.
TCCCGCTGTGTCCCCGCTGTATCCTGCTGTGTCCCGCTGTGTCCTCGCTGTGTTCCACGCTGTGTTCTGCTGTGGCCTCGCTTTTTTCCCCGCTGTGTCCCCCTCTGTTTCCCCCGCTGTGTCCCGCTGTGTCCCCCGCTGTGTCCCTGCTGTGACCCGCTGTGTCCCGCTGTGTACTGCTGTGTCCCCCGCTGAGTCCCGCTGTGTCCCCGCTGTGTCCCAATGTGTCCTCGATCTGTCCCCCCTGTGTACCACTGTGTCCATCGTGTGTCCCCCACTGTGTCCCGCTGTGTCCCGCTCTGTCCCCCGCTATGTCCTGCTGTGTCCCCCCTGTTTCCCGCTCTATCCTTGCTGTGTCCCCCACTGTGTGCCGCTGTGTCCTCGCTGATTCCCCCGCTGTGTCCCGCTGTGTCCTTTTGTGTCACGCTGTTTTCCCGCTGTGTCCCTGCTGTGTCCCTCTGTGTACCCCGCTGTGTCCAGTTTTGTCTCCGCTGTGTCTCGCTGTGTCCCACGCTCTGTCCCACACTGTGTCCCGCCTTGTCCCGCGCTGTGTTCTGCTGTGTCCCCGGCTGTGTCCCGCTGTGTCACCCCCTGAGTCCCCGCTGTGTCACCGCTTTGTCCCGCTGTTTCCTCGCTATGTTCCCCGCTGTGTCCCGCTGTGTCCCCTGCTGTGTCCCTCTGTGTCCTCACTGGGTCCCCCACTGTGTCCCGCTTTGTCCCCCGCTTTGTTCCGCTGTGTCTCGCTGTGTCCCACGCTCTGTCCCTCACTGTGTCCCGCAGTGTCCCCCGCCGTGTCCCGTTGTGTCCCCCGCCTTGTCCCCGCTGTGTCACCGCTGTGTCCCGCTGTTTCCTCGCTGTGTCCCCTGCTGTCTCCCTCTCTGTCCCCCGCTGTGTCTCACGCTTTGTCCCCGCTGTGTCCCACTGTGTCCCGCTGTGTCCGGCTGTGCCCCCACTGTGTCCCGTTGCGTCCACAACTGTGTACCACGCTATGTAACGCTGTGTCCCCGCTTTATCGACGCTGTGTCCCGCTGTGTCCCGCTGTGTCCTCGCTGTGTTCCCCGCTGTGTCCCGCTCTGTCCCCCGCTGTGTCCCCCGCTGTGTCCTCGCTGTGTCCCCTGCTGTGTCCCGCTGTGTCCTCACTGGGTCCCCCACTGTGTCCCGCTGTGTCCCCCGCTGTGTCCCGCTGTGACCCGCTGTGTCCCTGCTGTGTGCCCGCTGTGTCCCGCTCTGTACCCCGCTGTGTCCAGCTATGTCACCGCCTTGTCTCGCTGTGGCCACTCTCTGTCTCCACTGTCCCCTGCTGTATCCCCCGCTGTGTCCCACTGTGTCCAGGCAGGGTCACTGCTGTTTCCCGCTGTGTCCCGCTGTGTTCCGTGGTGTCCCTCTTTGTCTCCCGCTGTGTCCTCCGCTGAGTCCCCTCTGTGTCACCGCTGTGTCCCGCTGTGTCCTTGATGTGTCCCCCGCTGTCTCCAGCTCTGTCCCCCACTGTGTCTCACGCTTTGTCCCCGCTGTGTCCCACTGTGTCCCGCTGTGTCCCGCTGTGCCCCCACTGAGTCCCGTTGTGTCTACAGCTGTGTACCACGCTGTGTAACGCTGTGTGCCCGCTGTATCGACGCTGTGTCCCGCTGGGTCCCGCTGTGTCCTCGCTGTGTCCCCCGCTGTGTCCCACTGTGTCCTCGCTGGTTTCCCCGCTGGGTCCCGCTGTGTCCCCGCTGTGTCCTGCTGGGTCACACTGTGTCCTCGCTGTATCCCCCGCTGTGTCCCGTTGTGTCCCCAGCTGTGTACCCCGCTGTGTCCCGCTTTATCGACGCTGTGTCCCACTGGGTCCTGCTGTTTCCTTCCTGTGTTCCCTGCTGTGACCCGCTCTGTCCCACTGTGTCCCCGCTGTGTGCCCGCTGTGTCCCGCTGTGTACTCCATTGTGTCCAGCTGTATGACCGCTGTGTCTCCCTTTGGCCCCTCTCTGTCTCCGCTGTCTCCCGCTGTGTCCCCCGCTGTGTCCCGCTGTGTCACGCTGTGTCCCCCGCTTTGTCCCGCTGAGTCCCCTCTGTGTCGCCGCTGTGTCCCGCTGTGTCCTCGCTGTGTCCCCCGCTGTCTGCCGCTTTGTCCCCGCTGTGTCCCAAGCTGTGTCCCGCAGTGTCCCCGCTATGTACCGCTCTTTCCCGCTTTGTCCTCTCTGTGTCCCCCGCAGTGTTCCGTTGTGTCCCCAGCTGTGGACCCCGGTGTTTCCCGCTGTGTCCCCGCTGTAACGACGCTGGGTCCCGCTGGGTCCCACTATGTCCTCCCTGTGTTCCCCGCTGTGTCCCGTTGTGTCCCCAGCTGTGTACCTCGCTGTGTCCCGCTGTGTCCCAGCAGAATCGACGCTGGGTCCCGCTGGGTCCCGCTGTGTCCTCCCTGTGTCCCATGCTGTGTACCGCTGTGTCCGCCACTGTGTCCCGCTGTGTCTACTGCTTTGTCCCAGCTGTGCCCCACTGTGTCCCGCTGTGTCCTCGCTGTGTCCCACGCTGAGTTCTGCTGTGGCCTCACTTTTTTCCCCGCTGTGTCCCGCTGTGTACCCCTCTGTGTTCCCCCGCTGTGTGCCTGCTGTGTCCCGCTGTGTCTCCCGCTTTGTACCGCTGTGTCCCCGCTGTGTCCCGCTGTGTCCCGCTGTGTCCCCGCTGTGTGCCCGCTGTGTCCTGCTGTGTACCCCGCTGTGTCCAACTGTGTCACCGCTG
>NW_012294972.1:0-5445 GCF_000151885.1 Dipodomys ordii
TGTCCCTGCTGTGTACCTCGCTGTGTCCCTCTGTGTCCCACGCTGTGTCCCGCTGTGTCCCCTGCTGTGTCCCCACTGTGTCACGCTGTGTTTCGCTGTGTCCGGCTGTGTCCTCGCTCTGTCTCCCTCAGTGTCCAGCAGTGTCCTCCCTGTGTCCCCAGCTGTGTCCCCGCTGTGTCCCGCTGTGTCCCCCGCTGTGTCCCGCTGTGTCCCCGCAGGTTTACCGCTGTTTCACGTTGTGTCCCGCTGTGTTCCGTGGTGTCCCGCTTTGTCCCCCGCTGTGGCCTCCCTGAGCCACCTCTGTGTCCCCGCTGTGTCCCGCTGTGTCCTCGCTGTGTCCGCCTCTGTCTCCCGCTCTGTCCACCACTGTGTCTCATGATTTTTCCCCGCTGGGTCCCACTGTGTCCCGCTCTGTCCCTCACTGTGTCCCCCGCTGAGTCCTCTATGTGTCGCCACTGTGTCCCGCTGTGTCCTCGCTGTGTCCCCTGCTATCTCCCGCTTTGTCCCACGCTGTGTCCCGCTGTGTCCCGCTGTGTCCTCATTGTGTCCCCGGCTGTGTCCTGCTGTGTTCCCACTGTGTCCTAAGCTGTGTCCTGCTGTGTCCCGCTGTGTGCCCCGCTGTGTCCTGCTGGGAGCCGCTGTGTCCCCGCTGTGTCCCGCTGTGTCTCACTGTGTCCCGCTGTGTCCTCGCTGTTTCCCACGCTGTGTTCTGCTGTGTCCTCGCTGTGTCCCCCGCTGTGTCCCGTTGTGTACCCAGCTGTGTACCCCGCTGTGTCCCGCTGTGTCCCCGCTGTATCGACGCTGTGTCCCTCTGTGTCCCCCGCTGTGTCCCGCTGTGTACCCCGCTGTGTCCCGCTGTTTACCCCCGCTGTGTCCCCGCTGTGTCCCGATGCGTCCTCGCTGTGTCCCGCGCTGGGTCCCGCTGTGTCCCCCCTGTGTCCCCCGCTGTGTCCCGCTGTGTCCGGCTGTGTCCCCAGCTGTGTCCCCCGCTGTGTCCCCTGCAGTGTCAGCGCTGTGTCCCGCTGTGTCCACTCTGTGTCCCCTGCTGTCTCCCGCTCTGTACCCCGCTGTGTCTCAAGGTTTGTCCCCGCTGTGTCCCACTGTGTCCCGCTGTGTCCCGCTGTGCCCCCACTGTGTCCCGTTGTGTTCACAGCTGTGTACCACGCTGTGTAACGTTGTGTCCCTGCTGTATCGACGCTGCGTACCGCTGGGTCCCGCTGTGTCCTCGCTGTGTTCCCTGCTGTGTCCCGCTGTGTCCCCCACTTTGTTCCCCGTTGTGTCCCTATGTGTCCCACGCTTTGTCTCTCTGTGTCCCCGCAGTTTCCCCACTGTGCCCCGCTGTTTCCCACTGTGTTCTCTGGTGTCCCGCTTTGTCCCCCGCTGTGTCCCCCGGTGAGTCGCCGCTGTGTCCCCCGCTGTCTCCTGCTCTGTACCCCGCTGTGTCTCAAGCTTTGTCCCCGCTGTGTCCCACTGTGTCCCGCTGTGCCCCCACTGTGTCCCGTTGTGTTCACAGCTGTGTACCACGCTGTGTAACGCTGTGTCCCCGCTGTATCGACGCTGCATACCGCTGGGTCCCGCTGGGTCCTCGCTGTGTTCCCCGCTGGGTCCCGCTGGGTCCCACTGTGTCCCGCTGTGTCCCCCGCTGTGTCCCCCGCTGTGTCCCTATATGTCCCACGCTTTGTCCCCCTGTGTCCCCGCAGTTTCCCCGCTGTGTCCCGCTGTTTCCCACTGTGTTCTGTGGTGTCCCGCTTTGTCCCCCGCTGTATCCCCCGGTGAGTCGCCGCTGTGTCCCCGCTTTGTCCCGCTGAGTCCTCCATGTGTCCTCCGCTGTGTCCCGCTCTGTCCGGCTGTGTCCCCCGCTGTGTCCCCCGCTGTGTCCCGCTGTGTCCGACTGTGTCCCGCTCTGTCCCCGCTGTGTCCCGCTGTGTCCCGCTGTGTCCCACTGCGTCCCGCTGTGTCCCGCTGTGCCCCCACTGTGTCCCGTTGTGTCCACAGCTTTGTACCATGCTGTGTAACGCTGTGTCTCCGCTGTATCGACGCTGTGTCCCGCTGGGTCCAGATGTGTCCTCGCTGTGTTCCCCGCTGTGTCCAGCTGTTTCCCCCACTTTGTCCCCCACTGTGTCCTCGCTGTGTCCCCCACTGTGTCCCTCCGTGTCCCGCTGTGTCCTCGCTGTGTCCCCATCTGTGTCCCGCTGTGTCCCCCGCCGTGTCCCGCTGTGTCCCGCTGTGTCCTGCTGCGTCCCCGCTGTGTCCCTCTGTCTCCCGCTTTGTCCCCCACTGTGTCCCGCAGGGACCCCGCTGTGTCCCACTGTGTCCCGTGGTGTCCCGCTTTGTCCCCCGCTGTGTCCCGGGCTGAGTCTCGCTGTGTCCCCACTGTGTCCTTTCTGTGTCCCCCGCTGTGTCCTGCTCTATTCCCCACTGTGTCTCCCGTTTTGTCCCCGCTGTGCCCCGCTGTGTCCCGCTGTGTCCCGCTGTGTCCCCCACTGTGTCCCATTGTGTCAACAGCTGTGTACCCCGCTGTGTCCCTGCTGTATCGACGTTGTGTCTCGCTGGGTCCTGCTGTGTCTCTCTCTGTGTTCCCCACTGTGTCCCGCTGTGTCCCCCGTTGTGTCACTCGCTGTGTCCCCCGCTGTGTCCTGCTGTGTCCCGCTGTGTCCCCCGCTGTGTCCTTGCTGTGTCCCCGCTGGGTCCCGCTGGGTCCCGCAGTGTCCCCCGCTGAGTCCCGTTGTGTCACCGCTGTGTCCCGCTGTGTCCCCGCTCTATCGACGCTGTGTCCCGCTGTGTCCCGCTGGGTCCTCTCTTTGTTCCCCGCTGTGTCCCGCTGTGTCCCCCGCTGTGTCTCTCGCTGTGTCCCGCTGTGTCCCCGGCTGTGTCCGGCTGTGTCCCGCTGTGTTCCCCGCTGTGTCCTTGCTGTGTCCCCGCTGTGTCCCGCTGTGTCCTGCAGTGTCCCCAGCTGTGTCCCGCTGTATCATCGCTGTGTCCCGCTTTATCCTCGCTGTGTCCCCCGCTGTGTCCCGCTTTGTGCCTGCTGTGTACCCCGCTGTGTCCCTCTGTGTCCCCCGCTGTGTCCCGCTGTGTCCCCTGCTGTGTCCCCACTGTGTCAAGCTGTGTTTGGCTATGTCCAGCTGTGTCCTCGCTCTTTCTCCCTCAGTGTCCAGCTTTGTCTTCACTGTGTCCCCCACTGTGTCCCGCTGAGTCCCCTGCTATGTCCCGCTGTGTCCCGCTGTGTCACCCTCTCTCCCCTCTGTGTCCCTCTGTGTCCAGCTCTGTCCCTGTTGTGTGTCCGCTGTGCCCCGCTGTGTACCCTTCTGTGTCCAGCTGTGTCCCCTCTGTGTCCCGCTGTGTCCCTTCTCTTTCCCCCGCTGTCCACCACTGTGTCCCCCGGCTGTGTCCCGCAGTGTCCCCGCTGTGTCCCGCTGTGTCATACTGTGTCCCGTGGTATCCCGCTTTTTCCCCTCTATGTCCCCTGCTGAGTCCCCTCTGTGTCCCTGCTGTGTTCCCGCTGTGTCCAAGCTGTGTCCCGCTGTGTCCCGCTGTGTGTCCCGCTTGTGGCCCGCTGTGTCTGCTGGGTGCCGCTGTGTCCCCGCTGTGTCCCCGCTGTGTCCTCACTGTGTCCCGCTGTGTCTACTGCTGTGTCCCCACTGTGTCCCGCTGTGTCTCGCTGTGTCTCGCTGTGTCCTTGCTGTTTCCCACGCTGTGTTCTGATGTGTCCTCGCTGTGTCCCCCGCTGTGTCCCGTTGTGTACCCAGCTGTTTATCCCTCTGTGTCCCGCTGTGTCCCCGCTGTATCGACGCTGTGTCCCGCTTGGTCCCGCTGTGTCCTCGCTGTGTTCCCCGCTGTGTCCCGCTTTTTACCCCTCTGTGTCCCCCGCTGTGTCCCGCTGTGTCCCGCTGTGTACTGCTGTGTCCCCCGCTGAGTCCCGCTGTGTCCCCGCTGTGTCCCAATGTGTCCTCGCTGTGTCCCGCGCTGGGTCCCGCTGTGTCCCCCCTGTGTCCCCCGCTGTGTCCTGCTGTGTCCCGCTGTGTTTCCTGCTGTGTCCTCTGCTCTGTCCCACTGTGTCCCCCTCTGTGTCCTGCTGTGTCCCGCTGTGTCCCCCCTGTGTCCTCCGCTGTGTCCTGCTGCGTCTTCGCTGTGTCCCCAGCTGTGTCCCGCTTTGTCCACACTGTGTTCCCCGTGTGTCCCGCTGTGTACCCCGCTGTGTCCCGCTGTGTCACGCTGTGTCCCGCTCTTTCTCCACTGTGTCCCGGTGTGTCCCGCTGTGTCCCTGCTGTGTACCCGGTATGTCCCGCTGTGTACCCCGCTTTGTCTAGCTGTGTCACTGCTGTGTCCCGCTGTGTACTGCTGTGTCCCCCGCTGAGTCCCGCTGTGTCCCCGCTGTGTCCCAATGTGTCCTCGCTGTATCCCCCCCTGTGTCCCGCTGTGTCCCCCCTGTGTCCCCCGCTGTGTCCCGCTGAGTTCCTCTGTGTCCCCTGCTGTGTCCCCCGCTCTGTCCCACTGTGTCCCCCTCTGTGTCCCGCTGTGTCCCGCTGTGTACTGCAGTGTCCCCCGCTGAGTCCCGCTGTGTCCCCGCTGTGTCCCAATGTGTCTTCGCTGTGTCCCTCGCTGTGTCCCCCTCTGTCCCCCGCTGTCTCCCGCTGTGTCCACTGCTGTGTCCACATTGTGTCCAGCTGTTTCCCCCGCTGTGTCCCGCTGCGTCGTCACTGTGTCCCGCTGTGTCCTTGCTGTGTCCACCGTGTGTCCCGCAGTGTACCCCGCTGTGTCCCAAGTGTGTCCCGCTGTGTACCCCGCGGATTCCCGCTGTGTCACGCTTTGTCCCGCTCTTTCCCCACTGTGTCCCGTTGTATCCCGGCTGTTTGCCCGCTGTGTTCCACTTTGTAATCTGCTGTGTCTCGCTTTGTACCCGTTGTGTCTCGCTGTGTCCCCCGCTCTGTCCCCCGCTGTGTCCCGCCTTGTCCCCCTCTGTGTCCCGCTGTGTCCTGCTGTGTCCCCAGCTGTGTCCCGCTGTATCCACGCAGTGTCCCGCTTTATCCCACTGTGTCCCGCTGTGTTCCGTGTTGTCCCGTTTGTGCCCCTCAGTGTCCCCCGCTGTGTCCCAACTGTGTCCCCGCTGTGTCCCGCTGTGTCCTCGATGTGTCCCCTGCTGTGTCCAGCTCTGTTCCCCGCTGTTTTGCCCACTTTGTCCCAACTGTGCCCCGCTGTGTCCCGCTGTGTCCCGCTGTGTCCCGCTGTATCCCGCTATGTCCCCCACTATGTCCCGTTGTGTCCCCAGCTGTGTACCCCGCTGTGTCCCGCTGTGTCCCCGCTGTATCGAAGCTATGTCCCGCTGGGTCCCGCTGGGTCCTCTTTGTGTACCCCGCTGTGTCCCACTGTGTCCCCCGCTGTGTCCCTCGCTGGGTTCCGCTGAGTCCCCTGCTGTGTCCCGCTGTATCCTCCCTGTGTCCCCTG
>NW_012294973.1:0-1655 GCF_000151885.1 Dipodomys ordii
TCATGTCCGCTGTGTCCCCATGTGTCACAATGTGTCCTCTCTGTGTATCCCTCTGTGTCCCGCTGTGTCCTTGCTGTGTCCCCCATTGTGTACAGGCTGTGACCCGCTGTGTCCATGCTGTGTCCCCGCTGTGTCCCGTTGTGTCCCGATGTCCACCGCTGTGTCCCGTTGTGTCCCCGCTGTTTGCATGTGTGTTCCCGCGGTCCCCCGCTGTGTCCCCCGCTGTGTCCCGCTGTGTCCTCGCTGTGTCCCCAGCTGTGTCGCGCTGTGTCCCCCGCTGTGTCCCCCACTGTGTCCCGCTGTGTCCCCCGATGTGTCCCGCTGAATCCCGCTGTGTCCCCGCTGTCCGCCAGTGTGTCACCTCTGTCGACCTCTGTGTCCTCCGCTGTGTCCCGCTGTGTCCTCGCTGTGTCTCACTGTGTCCCCCCTTTGTCTCCGCTCTGTCCCGCTGTGTCCCTGGTGTGTCCTCGCTGTGTAACCGATGAGTCCCTCTGTGTCCCCGCTGTGTCCCACTGTGTCCCCCGCTGTGGCCCCGCTGTGTCCCCGCTGTGTCATCCTGTATCCCGCTGTGTCCTCGCTGTGTCCTTCTGTATCCCGCTGTGTCCCCCGCTGTGTCCCCCACTAATTCCCCACTGTGACCCGCTGTGTCCATGCTATGTCCCCAGCTGTGTCCCGCTGTGTCCCCCGCTGTGTTCCCCGCTGTATCCCGCTGTGTCCCGTTGTGTCCTCACTGTGTCCCCGCTGTGTCCCGTTGTCTCCCGCTGTGTCCCGCTGTGTCCTGCTGTGTCCAACTCTGTGTCCCCCGCTGTGTCCCGCTGTGTCCCTGCTGTGTCCCCGCTGGGTCGCGCTGGGTCCCGCAATGTCCCCGCTGTGTCCCCGCTGTGTTCCGCAGTGTCCCTTGTGTGTCCTGGCTGTGTAACCTCTATTTCCCTCTGTGTTCACGCTGTGTCCAACTTTGTCCCGCAGTGTCACCCTATGTCCCCGCTGTGTCCTCGCTGTGCCCTTCTGTATACCGCTGTGTCCCCCGCTGTGTCCCCCACAATTCCCCGCTGTGACTTGCTGTGTCCATACTGTGTCCCCCGCTGTGTCCCGCTGTGTCCCGCTGTGTGTCCCGCTGTGTTCCCCGCTGTGTCCCGCTGTGTCCCGCTGTTTCCCGCTGTGTGCTTGCTCTCCACCGGTATGTCCCCCGCTGTGTCCTCGCTGTGTCCTTCTGTATCCCGCAGTGTCCCCCGCTGCGTCCCCCACTATTTCCCCGCTGTGACTTGCTGTGTCCATGCTGTGTCCCCCGCTGTGTCCCGCTGTGTCCTCCTGTGTCCCCGCTGTGGCCCGCTGTGGCTCGCTGTGGCCCCGCTGTGTCCCCGCTGTGTCCCGATGTGTACCGCTGTGTCTGGCTCTGTGTACCCCGCTGTGTCCTGCTGTGTCCCCCGCTGTTTCCTGCTGTGTCCTCGCTGTGTCCCCCGCTGTTTCCCCCTGTTTCCCACGCTATGTTCCCCTGTGTCCCCCGCTGTGTCCCTCTGTGTTCTTTGCTGTGTCCCCCGCTGAGTCCCGCTGTGTCCCCCGCTGTTTACCGCTGTGTCCCCGCTGTGTCCCTCTGTGTCCCTGGTGTGTCCTCGCTGTGTACTGCTATGTCTCTCTGTCCCCGCTGTGTCCCACTG
>NW_012294974.1:0-5444 GCF_000151885.1 Dipodomys ordii
CCTGCTTCTCCTAATTCTCGTGCTGCTTCTCCTTCTGCGTCTCTTTCTGCTTCTGCTTATCCTGTTCCTTCTCCTACTCCTAATCCTTCTCTTTCGAATTCTCCGTCTTCTTCTTCTGCTTCTCATGTTGCTTTTACTTCTGCTTATTCTACTATTTCTGTTTCTTCTGATTCTGCTTCAGATTGTGCTTCTTCTGTTTCTCCTTCTGCTTCAGATTCTGCTTCTGCTTCTTCGGCTTTTCCTGTTTCTTCTGCTTCTGCTTCTCCTGCTTCTTCTGCTTCTCCTGCTTCTCTTTCTGCTTCTCCTTCTGCTTCTGCTTTTCTTTCTGCTTCTGCTCTTCTCCTTCTTCTGTTTGTTTTGCTTCTTCTTCTTCTTCTTCTTCTTCTTCTTCTTCTTCTTCTTCTTCTTCTTCTTCTTCTTCTTCTTCTTCTTCTTCTTCTTCTTCTTCTTCTGATTCTACTTCTGCTTCTCCTTCTTCTCCTTCTCTTTCTCCTTTTGCTTCTGCTTCTTCTGCTTCTCCTGCTTCTCCTTCTGCATCTTCTTCTGCTTCTGCTTCTCCTTCTGCTGCTTCTTTTGCTTCCGCTTCTCCTTGTGCTTCTCCTTCTGCTTCTTCTGCTTCTCCTTCTGATTCTCCTTCTGCTTCTCCTTCTGTTTCTCCTTCTCCTTCTCGTTCTTCTGCTTTTCCTTCTGCTTCTCTTCTGCTTCTGCTGCAACTGCTACTGCTTCTGCTTCTTCTGTTTCTTTTGCTTCTCCTTCTGCTTTTGATTCTCTTTCTGCTTCTGCTTCTGCTTCTACTTCAGCTTCTCATTCTGCTTCTCCAGATTCTGCTTCTTCTCCTTCTCCTGCTTCTCCTTCTGGTTCAGGTTCTGCTTCTGCTTCTTCGGATTCTTATGCTTCTGCTTCTCCTGCTTCTGCTTCTTCTGCTTCCCCTCTTTCTCTTTCTGCTTCTCCTTCTGTTTCTGCTTCTCCTTCTGCTTCTGCTTCTTGTCCTTCTCCTGTTTTCTGTTTCTTCTGCTTCTAGTGCTTCTGCTTCTTCTGCTTTTCCTGCTTCTCTTTCTGCTTCTCCTTCTGCTCCTTCTCCTTCTTCTGTTTCTTCTTCTTCTGCTTCTCCCGCTTCTGCTTCTTCTGTCTCCTGCTTTTCGTTCTGCTTCTCTTCGTCGGCTTCTCTTTCTATTTCTGCTTCTGCTTCTTCTGATTGTGCTTCTTCTCCTACTTCTTCTCCTTCTGCTTCTGTTTCTTCTGCTTCTCCTGCTTCTCCTTCTGCATCTCCTTCTGCTTGTGCTTTTCCTTCTGCTTCTTCTTCTGCTTCTGCTTCTCCTTCTCCTTCTTCTGCTTCTCCGTCTGCTTCTGCTTCTTCTTCTTTTCCTGGTTCTCCTTCTGCTTCTCCTTCTGTTTCTCCTTCTCGTTCTTCTGCTATTCCTTCTGCTTCTCTTTCTGCTTCTGCATCTTCAGCTTCTTCTGCTACTGCTTCTGCTTCTTCTGTTTCTTCGGCTTCTCCTTCTGCTTTTGCTTCTCTTTCTGCTTCTGCTTCTCCTTCTGGTTCTCCTTCTTCTCCAGTTTCTTCTTCTTCTGCTTCTCCAGCTTCTCCTTCTGCTTCAGGTTCTCCTTTTGCTTCTTCGGCTTCTTCTGCTTCTATTTCTGCTTCTCCTTCTGTTTCTGCTTCTCTTTCTGCTTCTGCTTCTTCTCCATCTTCTATTTCTTCTGATTCTGCTTCTCCTGCTTCTGCTTCTCCTGCTTCTCCTTCGGTTTCTCTTTATGCTTCTCCTTCTCCTTCTCCTTCTTCTGCTTCTACTACTGCTTCTGCTTCTCCTTCTGCATCTTCTTCTGTTTCAATTTCTCCTTCTTCTTCTTCTGCCTTTCATTATGCTTCTGCTTCTCCTGCTTCTGCTCCTTCTGCTTCTCCTTCTCCTTCTCTTTCTGCTTCTGCTTATCCTTCTGTTTCTCCTACGCCTAATCCTTCTCTTTCTCCTTCTTCTTCTTCTGCTTCTCCTGCTGCTTCTTCTTCTGCTTCTTCTGCTTTTTCTGTTTCTTCTTCTTCTGCTTCCGCTTCTGCTTCTTCTGCTTCTCCTTCTGCTTCTGCTTCTCCTCCTGCTTCTGCTTCTGCTCTTCTCCTTCTTCTGTTTCTTCTGCTTCTGCTTCTCCTGCTTCTTCTTCTTCTGCTTTTCCTACTTCTCCTTCTGCTTCTCCATCTCATTCTCCTTCTCCTTCATTTCTCCTTCTTGTGCTTCTCAATCTTCTTCTGCTTCTGCTTCTCCTGCTTCTGCTTCTTCTGTTTCTCCTTCTGCTTCTCCTACTGCTTCTCTTTCAGCTTCTTATTCTGCTTCTGCTCCTCCTACTCCTAATCCTTCTCTTTCTCCTTCTTCTTCTTCTTCTGCTTCTCGTTCTGCTTCTGCTTCTTCTGCTTGTTCTGTTTCTTCTGCTTCTGCTTTTCCAGCTTCTGCTGCTTCTGCTTCTCCTTCTGCTTCAGGTTCTCCTTCTGGTTCTTGGGCTTCTTCTGTTTCTTCTGCTTCTGCTTCTCCTGCTACTGCTTCTTCTGCTTCTCTTTCTGCTTCTCCTTCTGCTCCTTCTCCTTCTTCTGTTTCTTCTTCTGCTGCTGCTGCTTCTCCCGCTTCTGCTTCTTCTTCTTCTCCTACTTGTCCTTCTCCTTCTGCTTCTCCTTCTCCTTCTTCTGCTTCTCTTTCTGCTTCTGCTTCTTCTGATTCTCCAACTTCTCCTTCTTCTTCTCCTTCTGTTCCTGCTTCTCTTTCTCCTTCTGCATCTCCTTCTGCTTCACCTTCGGCTGCTCCTTCTCCTTCTTCTGTTTCTCACTCTGCTTCTGCTTCTTATGCTTCTTCTTTTTTCTCCTGCCTGAATTCTGGTCTACTCTCTGCTGCTCTCATCTGCTCTGCTCTCATCTACTCTGTTCTGCTCTCTCTTCGACTCTCCTGCTCTGCTTCTGTCCTCCTCCTACTTCTCTTCTGCTTCTCATTCTGCTCTGCTTCTCCTTCTGCTTCTCCTCCTTCTCCTTCTCCTACTTCTGCTTCTCCTTCAGCTTCTGCTTCTTCTGCTTCTCCTGCTTCTCCTTCTGCATCTCCTTCTGCTTGTGCTTGTCCTTATGCTTCTTCTTCTGCCTCTGCTTCTCCTTCTCCTTCTTTTGCTTCTCCTTTTGCTTCTGCTTCTTCTGCTTTTCCTGCTTCTCCTTCTGCTTCTGCTTCTTCTGCTTCTCCTTCTGCATCTTCTTCTGCTTCTGCTTCTCCTTCTCCTTCTTCTGCTTCTCTTTCTGATTCTCCTTCTGCTTCTTCTTCTTTTGCTTTACCTGCTTCTCTTTCTGCTTCTCCTTCTGCTTCTCCTTCTGTTTCTCCTTCTCCTTCTTGTTCTTCTGCTTTTCCTACTGCTTTTCCTTCTGCTTCTGCTACAACTGCTACTGCTTCTACTTCTTCTGTTTCTTCTGCTTCTCCTTCTGCTTTTGATTCTCTTTCTGCTTCTACTTCTACTTCTGCTTCTCATTCTGCTTCTCCAGATTCTGATTCTTCTGCTTCTCCTGCTTCTCCTTCTGCTTCATGTTCTGCTTCTGCTTCTTCGGATTCTTATGCTTCTGCTTCTCCTGCTTCTGCTTCTTCTGCTTCCCCTCCTTCTGTTTCTGCTTCTCCTTCTGCTTCTTGTCCTTCTCCTGTTTCTTCTGCTTGTTCTTCTCCTGTTTCTGCATTTCCTGCTTCTCCTTCTGCTCCTCTTTCTGTTTCTCCTGCTGCTTTTCCTTCTACTGCTCCTTCTTCTGCTTCTCTTTCTGCTTCTACTCCTGTTTCTCCTTCTCCTTCTCCTTCTAGTTCTTCTGCTTTTCCTTCTGCTTCTCCTTCTGCTTCTGAATCTTCTGCTTCTTCTGATACTGCCTCTGCTTCTTCTGTTTCTTCTGCTTCTCCTTCTGCTTTTGCTTCTCTTTCTGCTTCTGCTTCTCCTTCTGCTTCTCCAGATTCTGCTTCTTCTGCTTCTCCTGCTTCTCCTTCTGCTTCTGCTTCTTCTGCTTCTCCTGCTTCTCCTTCTGCATCTTCTTCTGCTTCTGTTTCTCCTTCTCCTTCTTCTGCTTCTCCTTCTGATTCTCCTTCTGTTTCTTCTTCTTCTGCTTTACCTGCTTCTCTTTCTGCTTCTCCTTCTACTTCTCCTTCTGTTTCTCCTTCTCCTTCCTGTTTTTCTGCTTTTCCTTCTGCTTCTGCTACACCTGCTACTGCTTCTACTTCTTCTGTTTCTTCAGCTTCTCCTTCTGCTTTTGATTCTCTTTCTGCTTCTGCTTCTCCTTCTGCTTCTCATTCTGCTTCTCCAGATTCTGCTTCTTCTGCTTCTCCTGCTTCTCCTTCTGCTTCAGGTTCTGCTTCTGCGTCTTTGCATTCTTATGCTTCTGCTTCTCTTGCTTCTGCTTCTTCTGCTTTCCCTCCTTCTCTTTCTGCTTCTCCTTTTGTTTCTGCTTCTCCTTCTGCTTATGCTTCTTGTCCTTCTCCTGTTTCTTCTGCTTCTGCTTCTCCTGTTTCTGCATCTCCTGCTCCTCCTTTTGCTGCTCTTTCTGCTTCTCCTGCTGCTTTTCCTTCTCCTGCTCCTTCTTCTGCTTCTCTTTCTGTTTCTCCTTCTGTTTCTCCTTCTCCTTCTCCTTCTCGTTCTTCTGCTTTTCCTTCTGCTTCTCCTTCTGCTTCTACATCTTCTGCTACTGCCTCTGCTTCTTCTGTTTCTTCTGCTTCTCCTTATGCTTCTCCTTCTGCTTTTGCTTCTCTTTCTGCTTCTGCTTCTCCTTCTGCTTCTCCAGATTCTGCTTCTTCTGCTTCTCCTGTATATCCTTATGCTTCAGGTTCTGCTTCTGCTTCTTCGGCTTCTTCTGCTTCTGCTTCTCCTGCTGCTGCTTCTTCTACTGCTCCTGCTTCTATTTCTGCTTTTCCTTCTGTTTCTGCTTCTCCTTCTGCTTCTTCTCCTTCTTATGTTTCTTCTGCTTCTGCTTCTCCTGCTTCTGCTTCTCCTGCTTCTCGTTGTGCTTCTCTTTCTGCTTCTCTTTCTGCTTCTCCTTCTCCTTCTTCTGCTTCTCCTTCTGCTTCTCTTTCTCCTTCTGCTTCAATTTCTCCTTCTGCTTCTCATTCTGCTTCTGCGTCTTCTGTTTCTTCTGCTTCTCTTGCTTCTGCTTCTCCTGCTTCTCCTACTTCTCGTGCTGCTTCTCCTTCTGCGTCTCTTTCTGCTTCTGCTTATCCTTTTGCTTCTGCTACTCCTAATCCTTCTCTTTCGCCTTCTCCTTCTTGTTCTTCTGCTTGTCCTGGTGCTTCTGCTACTGCTTATTCTACTATTTCTGTTTCTTCTGCTTCTGCTTCAGATTGTGCTTCTTCTGTTTCTCCTTCTGCTTCAGATTCTGCTTCTGCTTCTTCGGTTTCTCCTGTTTCTTCTGCTTCTGCTTCTCCTGCTTCTTCTGCTTCTCCTGCTTCTCTGTCTGCTTCTCC
>NW_012294975.1:0-5444 GCF_000151885.1 Dipodomys ordii
TAGCCGGACATGCGGGACACAGCAGGGGACACAGGGGGACACATGTGGGGGACCCAGTGAGGACAGAGCGGGACACAGCAGGGGACACAGCAAGGACACAGCGGAGGACACAGCAGGGGACACAGCGGGACACAGCGGGGAACACAGCGAGGACACAGCGGGACACAGTGGGACAGAGCGTCGATACAGCGGGGACACAGCGTTACACAGCGTGGTACACAGTTGTGGACACAACGGGACACAGTGGGGGCACAGCCGGACACAGCGGGACACAGTGGGACACAGCAGGGACAAAGCGTGAGACACAGCGGGGGACAGAGAGGGAGACAGCAGGGGACACAGCGAGGAAACAGCGGGACACAGCGGTGACACAGCGGGGACTCAGCGGGGGACACAGCGGGACACAGCGGGGGACACAGCAGGACACAGCGGGGGACACTGCGGGACACAGTGTGGGACAGAGCGTGGGACACCGCGAGACACAGCGGGGACAAAGCTGGACACAGCGAGGTACACAGAGGGACACAGCGGGGAAACAGCGTGACACAAAATGACACAGCGCGACACAGCGGGGGACACAGTGAGGACACAGCGGCACACAGTGGGGGACACAGCAAGGACACAGCGGGACACAGCGGGGGACACAGCGGGACATAGCGGGGGACACAGCGGGGGACACAGCGGGACACAGCGGGACACAGCGGGGGACACAGGAAGGACACAGTGGTACACAGCAGGGGACAGAGCGAGGACACATTGGGACACAGCGGGGACACAGCGAGACACTGCGGGGATACAGCAGGACAAAGCGGGGGACACAGCGGGACACAGCGGGACACAGCAGGGACAGAGCGGGACACAGTCGGACACAGCGGGACACAGCGGGGGACACAGCGGGAGACAAAGAGGGACACCACGGAACACAGCGGGACACAGCAGTAAACAGCAGTGACACTGCGGGGACACAGTGGGACACAGCGGGGGACACAGCGGGACACAGAGGGGGACAGAGCGGGACACAGTGGGGGACACAGCCGGACACAGCAGGGGAAACAGTGGGGGACACAGCGGGACACAGCGTGACATAGCGAGGACACAGCGGGACAGAGCGGGACACTGCAGGGCACAGCGGGGGACACAGCGGGACACAGCGGGGGATTAAGCAAGGACACAGCGGAACACAGAGTGGGACACAGTGAGGACACAGCGGGACACAGCGGGACACAGCGGGACACAGCCGGGTCCCAGCAGTGGACACAGTTGGACACAGCGGGGGACACAGTGGGACACAGCGGGGGACACATGGAGGACTCAGCGGGACAAAGCGGGGACACAGCGGCGACTCACCGGGGGACACAGCGGGGGACAAAGCGGGACACCACAGAACACAGTGGGAAACAGCGGGACACAGCGGGGAAACTGCGGGGACACAGGGGGACAAAGCGTGGGACACATAGGGACACAGCGGGGGACACAGTGGGGGACACAGCGGGACACAGCGGGGAACACAGCGAGGACACAGCGGGACCCAGCGGTACACAGCGTCTATACAGCAGGGACACAGCGTTACAGAGCGAGGTACACAGCTGTGAACACAACGGGACACAGTGGGGGCACAGCGAGACACAGCGGGACACAGCGAGGACACAGCGCTGACACTGCGGGGGACACAGCGGGGGACACAGCGGGGGACACAGCCGGACACAGCGGGACACAGCGGGGGACACAGGGGGGAAACAGCGGGACCCAGCGTGGGACACAGCGAGGACACATTGGGACACAACGGGGACACAGCGGGACTCAGCGGGGGACACAGCAGTACACAGCGGGACACAGCGGGACACAGCGGGTGACACAGAGGAGTAAACAGCGGGACACTGCGGGGAACACAGCGAGGACACAGCGGGACTAAGCGGGACACAGCGTCGATACAGCGGGGACACAGCGGGACACAGCGGGGTACACAGCGGGGCACACAGCGGGACACAGCGGGACACAGCTTGGGACACAGCGGGAACACAGCAGGACACAGCGGGGGACACAGCGAGGACACAGCGGGACACAGCGGGACACAGCGTGGGCCAAAGCGGGAGACAGCAGGGGAAACAGCGAGGACACAGCGGGACACAGCGGCGACACATAGAGGACTCAGCGGGGACACAGTGGGGGACAGAGCGGGACACAGCGGGACACTGCGGGGCACAGCGGGGGAAACAGCGGGACACAGCGGGGGACCCAGCGGGACACAGCGGGACACAGCGGGACACTGCGGGGCATAGCGGGGGATACAGCGGTACACAGCGTGGGACACAGGGAGGACACAGCTTAACACAGCATGGGACAAAGCGAGGACACAGCGGGACACAGCGAGACACAGCGGGACACAGAGGGACCCAGCAGTGGACACAGCGGGACACAGCGGGGGACAAAGCGGGACACCACGGAACACAGCAGGACACAGCGTGAAACAGCGGTGAACCTGCGGGGACACAGCGGGACACAGCGGGGGACACAGCGGGACCCAGCGGGACACATCGGGGGACACAGCGGGACACAGCGGGGACACAGCGGTGACACAGCGGGACACAGCAGGTCACAGCGGGCGAACAGCGGGACACAGCGGGACACAGCGGGGGACACAGCAGGGACACAGTGGGACACAGTAGGACACAGCGTGGGACAAAGCGGGAGACAGCAGAGGACACAGCGAGGACACAGCTGGACACAGCGGGGACACAGAGGGGACTCAGCAGGGGACATAGAGGGAAAAAAGCGGGACACCATGGGACACAGTATTTCACAGCGGGACACAGCGGGGACACTGCGGGACACAGCCAGGAGACACAGCGGTGGACAGCGGGGGACAGAGAATGGACACAGCGGGACACAGAGGGGACACAGCTGGACACAGAAGGGTACACAGCGGGACACAGCGAGGACACAGCGGGGACAGAGCTGGACACAGAGGGACACAGAGGGGACAGAGCGTGACACAGGTGGACACTGAGGGAGACAGAGCGAGGACACAGCCGGATACAGCGAAACACAGCGTGACACAGTGGGGACACAGCAGGGGACACAGCGGGACACAGTGGGGGACACAGCGGGACACAGCGGAGTACACAGCAGGGACAAAGAAGGACACAGCGGGGGACACAGCGAGGACACAGCAGGACACAGCGGTGACACAGCAGGACACAGCTGGGGACACTGGGGACACAGCGGGACACAGAGGGACACAGCAAGGACACAGGGGGGACAGTGGGGGACACAGCGGGACACAGCAAGGCACAACGGGACACATCGGTGGACACAGCGAGGACACAGCGGGACACAGCGGGGACACTGCGGGAACATAGCGGGACACAGCGGGTACAGAGCGGGACACAGCGGGGTCACAGAGTGGTACACAGCGGGACACATCGGGAAACAAAGCAAGGTCACAGCAGGGGACAAAGCGGGACAACACGGAACACAGTGTGACACAGCGGGACACAGCGGGACACAGTGGGACACAGCGGGGGACACAGCGGGGAACAGCAGAGGACAGAGAGGGGACACAGCGGGACACAGCGGGTACACAGCGGGACACAGCGGGGTACACAGAGGGACACAGCGGGCACACAGCGGGACACAGCGGGACACAACGGGACACAGCGGGGACACAGTGGGACACAGCAGGACAAAGCGGCAGACACAGCGAGACACAGCAGGCACACAGCGGGGACACAGCGGGACACAGCGGGACACAGCGGGACAGAGCGGGACACAGCCGGACACAGCGGGACACAGCAGGGGACACAGCGGGACACAGTTGGGGACCCAGTGAGGACACAGCGGGACACAGCAGGGGACACAGCGAGGACACAGCGGGGGACACAGCGAGGGACACAGCGGGACACAGCGGGAAACACAGCGAGGACACAGCGGGACACAGCGTCGATACAGCGGGGACACAGCGTTACACAGCGTGGTACACAGCTTTGGACACAACGGGACACAGTGGGGGCACAGCCGGACACAGCGGGACAAAGTGGGACACAGCAGGGACAAAGCGTGAGACACAGCGGGGGACAGAGAGGGAGAAAGCAGGGGACACAGCGAGGACACAGCGGGACACAGCGGTGACACAACGGGGACTCAGCGGGGGACACAGCGGGACACAGCGGGGGACACTGCGGGACACAATGTGGGACAGAGCATGGGACACAGCGAGACACAGCGGGGACAAAGCTGGACACAGCGGGGTACACAGAGGGACACAGCAGGGACACAGCGGGGAAACAGCGTAACACAAAAGGACACAGCGCGACACAGCGGGGGACATAGCGAGGACACAGCGGCACACAGTGGGGGACACAGCAAGGACAGAGCGGGACACAGCGGGGGACAAAGCGGGACATAGCGGGGGACACAGCGGGGACACAGCGGGACACAGCGGGACACAGCATGGGACACAGGAAGGACACAGCGGTACACAGCGGGGGACAGAGCGAGGACACATTGGGACACAGCGGGGACACAGCGGGATTCAGCGGGGGACACAGCAGTACACAGCGGGACACAGCGGGACACAGAGGGGAAAGAGCATGGACACAGCGGGGGACACAGCGAGACACAGCGGGGGACACAGAGGGGTACACAGCGCGACACAGCGGGGAAAAAAGGGAGGCCACAGCGGAACACAGCGTGGGACACAGCGAGGACACAGCGGGACACAGCGGGACACAGTGGGGACAAAGCAATAGACACAACGGGACACAATGGCGGACACAGCGGGACACAGCAGGGGACACAGGGAGGACACAGCGGGACCCAGCGGGACCCAGCCTCGATACAGCGGGGACACAGCGAGGTACACAGCTGGGGACACAACAGGACACAGCGGGGGACACAGCGAGGACACAGCGGGACACAGCGGGACACTGCGGGAACATAGCAGGACACAGCGGGGTACAGAGCGGGACACAGCGGAACACAGCTGGGGACATAGCGGGGACAGAGCGGGACACAGCGGGGGACACAGCGAGGACGCAGCGGGACACAGCGGAACACAGTGGGGGACAAAGCGGGAGACAGCGGGGGACACAGCGAGCACACAGCGGGACACAGCGGCCACATAGAGGGGACTCAGCGGGGAACACAGCGGGGGACAAAGAGGGACACCACGGGACACAGTGAGACACAGCGAGGACACAGCGGGTCACAGCGGGACACAGCGTGGGACAAAGCAGGAGACAGCGAGGGACAAAGAGAGGACCCAGCTGGACACAGCGGGGTACACAGTGGGACACAGCGGGGGACACAGAAGGGTACACAGCGGGACAAAGCGAGAAACACAGCGAGGTCACACCGGGGGCCAAAGCGGGACAACACGGGACACAGTGTGACACAGTGTGACACAGCGGGGACACTGCAGGGGCACAGCGGGACAAAGCGGGCTG
>NW_012294976.1:0-5443 GCF_000151885.1 Dipodomys ordii
TCTGCTTCTTCTGTTTCTTCTGCTTCTCCTTATGCTTCTCCTTATACTTTTGCTTCTCTTTCTGCTTCTGCTTCTCCTTCTGCTTCTCCAGATTCTGCTTCTTCTGCTTCTCCTTCTGCTTTAGGTTCTGCTTCTGCTTCTTCGGCTTCTTCTGCTTCTGCTTCTCCTGCTGCTGCTTTTTCTGCTTCTCTTTCTGCTTTTCCTTCTGTTTCTGCTTCTCCTTCTGCTTCTGCTTCTTCTCCTTCTTCTGTTTCTTCTGTTTCTGCTACTCCTGCTTCTGCTTCTCCTGCTTCTCGTTCTGCTTCTCTTTCTGCTTCTACTTCTCCTTCTCCTTCTTCTGCTTCTCCTTCTGCTTCAATTTCTCCTTCTGCTTCTCATTCTGCTTCTGCGTCTTCTGTTTCTTCTGCTTCTCCTGCTTCGGCTTCTCCTGCTTCTCCTACTTCTCGTGCTGCTTTTCCTTCTGCGTCTCTTTCTGCTTCAGCTTATCCTTTTGCTTCTCCTACTCCTAATCCTTCTCTTTCGCCTTCTCCTTCTTGTTCTTCTGCTTGTCCTGGTGCTTCTACTTCTGCTTATTCTACTATTTCTGTTTCTTCTGCTTCTGCATCAGATTGTGCTTCTTCTGTTTCTCCTTCTGCTTCAGATTCTGCTTCTGCTTCTTCGGCTTCTCCTGTTAATTCTTCTTCTGCTTCTCCTGCTTCTCTTTCTGCTTCTGCTTCTGCTTCTGCTTCTGCTTCTCCTTCTGCTTCTGCTTCTGCTCTTCTCCTTCTTCTGTTTCTTTTGCTTCTGTTTCTTCTGCTTCTTCTTCTTCTGTTTCTTCTGATTCTCATTCTGCTTCTCCTTCTTCTCCTCTGTCTGCTTCTACTTCTGCTTCTTCTGATTCTCCTGCTTCTCCTTCTTGTTCTCCTTCTGTTTCTGCTTCTCTTTCTGCTTCTGCTTCTCCTTCTGCTGCTCCTTCTCCTTCTTCTGCTTCTCTCACTGCTTCTGTTTCTTTTGCTTATTCTTTTTCTTCTGCTTCTGCTTCTCCTGCTTCTGCTTCTACTGCTTCTCCTTATGCTTCTCCTTATGCTTCTCCTTATGCTGCTGCTTCTTCTTCTTCTTCCTCTTCTTCTTCTTCTTTTTCGTCGTCTTCTTCTTCTTCTTCTTCTCTTTCTTCTGCTTCTGCTTTTCCTACTTCTTCTGCTTCTACTGTTTCTCTTTCTGCTTCTCATTCTGCTTCTGCTTCTCCTTCTGCTTCTCCTATTGCTTCTGCTGCACTTCCTTCTCCTTCTCCTACTTCTGCTTCTCCTTCTGCTTCTGCTTCTTCTGCTTCTCCTGATTCTCGTTCTGCGTCTTTTTCTGCTTCTGCTTCTCCTTCTGCTGAATCTTCTGCTTCTGCTACTCCTTCTTCTGCTTCTCCTTCTGATTCTCCTTCTAGCTCTCTTTCTGCTGTTTCTTCTCCTTCTTCTTCTTCTCCCTCTGATTCTTCTTCTTATGCTTATTCTTTTTCTACTGCTTCTGCTTCTCCTGCTTCTGCTTCTTCTGCTTCTACTTCTTCTCCTTATGCTTCTCCTTCTCCTTCTTCTTCTTCTTCTTCTTCTTCTGCTTCTTCTGCTTCTCTCACTGCTTCTGTTTCTTTTGCTTATTCTTTTTCTTCTGCTTCTGCTTCTCCTGCTTCTGCTTCTACTGCTTCTCCTTATGCTTCTCCTTATGCTTCTCCTTATGCTTCTCCTTATGCTTCTTCTTCTTCTTCTTCTTCTTCTTCTTCTTCTTCTTCTTCTTCTTCTTCTTCTTCTTCTTCTTCTTCTTCTTCTTCTTCTTCTCCTCTTTCTGCTGCTTCTGCTTTTCCTGCTTCTTCTTCTTCTACTGCTTCTCTTTCTGCTTCTCATTCTGCTTCTCCTTCTGCTTCTCCTATTGTTTCTGCGGCTCTTCCTTCTCCTTCTCCTACTTCTCCTTCTCCTTCTGCTTCTGCTTCTTCTGCTTCTCCTGCTTCTCCTTCTGCATCTTCTTGTGCTTCTGCTTCTCCTTCTGCTGCTTCTTCTGCTTCTGTTTCTCCTTCTGCTTCTTCTGCTTCTCCTTCTGTTTCTCCTTCTCCTTCTCGTTCTTCAGCTTTTACTTTTGCTTCTCCTTCTGCTTCTGCTGCAACTGCTACTGCTTCTGCTTCTTCTGTTTCTTCCGCTTCTCCTTCTCCTTTTGATTCTCTTTCTGCTTCTGCTTCTCCTTCAGCTTCTCATTCTGCTTCTCCAGATTCTGCTTCTTCTGCTTCTCCTGCGTCTCCTTCTGCTTCAGGTTCTGCTTCTGCTTCTTCGGATTCTTATGCTTCTGGTTCTCCTGCTTCTGCTTCTTCTGCTTCCCCTCCTTCTCTTTCTGCTTCTCCTTCTGTTTCTGCTTCTCCTTCTGCTTCTGCTTCTTGTCCTTCTCCTGTTTCTTCTGCTTCTGCTTCTCCTGCCTCTGCTTCTTCTGCTTTTCCTGCTTCTCTTTCTGCTTCTCCTTCTGCTTCTGCTCCTCCTTCTGCTTCTGCTCCTTCTATTTCTTCTGTTTCTTCTTCTTCTGCTTCTCCCGCTCTGCTTCTTCTGCTTTCCTGCTTCTCGTTCTGCTTCTCTTCGTCGCCTTCTCTTTCTACTTCTCCTTCTGCTTCTTCTGATTCTGCTTCTTCTCCTTCTGCTTCTGCTTCTTCTGCTTCTCCTGCTACTCCTTCTGCATCTCCTTCTGCTTGTGCTTTGCCTTTCCTTCTGCTTCTTCTTCTGCTTCTCCTTCTTCTGCTTCTCCGTCTGTTTTTGCTTCTTCTGTTTTTCCTGCTTCTCCTTCTGCTTCTCATTCTTCTTCTCCTTCTGTTTCTCCTTGTCGTTATTCTGCTATTCCTTCTGCTTCTCTATCTGCTTCTGCATCTTCAGCTTCTTCTGCTACTGCTTCTGCTTCTTCTGTTTCTTCTGCTTCTCTTTCTGCTTCTCCTTCTGCTTTTGCTTCTCTTTCTGCTTCTGCTTCTCCTTCTGCTTCTCCTTCTTCTCCAGATTCTGCTTCTTCTGCTTCTCCTGCTTCTCCTTCTGCTTTAAGTTCTGCTTTTGCTTCTTCAGCTTCTTCTGCTTCTATTTTTGCTTCTCCTTCTGTTTCTGCTTCTCTTTCTGCTTCTGCTTCTTCTTCTTCTTCTATTTCTTCTGATTCTACTTCTCCTGCTTCTGCTTCTCCTGCTTCTCCTTATGCTTCTCCTTCTGCTTCTCCTTCTTCTGCTTCTACTACTGCTTCTGCTTCTCCTTCTGCATCTTCTTCTGTTTCAATTTCTCCTTCTTCTGCTTTTCATTCTGCTTCTGCTTCTCCTGCTTCTGCTTCTTCTGCTTCTCCTGCTTCTCCTTCTCATTCTCCTTCTCTTTCTGCTTCTGCTTGTCCTTCTGTTTCTCCTACTCCTAATCCTTCTCTTTCTCTTTGTTCTTCTTCTGCTTCTCGTTCTTCTTCTGCTTCTTCTGCTTGTTCTGTTTCTTCTGCTTCTACTTTTCCAGCTTCTGCTGCTTCTGCTTCTCCTTCTGCTTCAGGTTCTCCTTCTGCTTCTTGAGCTTCTTCTGTTTCTTCTGCTTCTGCTTCTCCTGCTACTGCTTCTTCAGCTTCTTCTGCTTCTCTTTTGCTTCTCCTTCTGCTTCTGCTTCTCCTTCTGCTCCTTCTCTTTCTTCTGTTTCTTCTTCTTCTTCTTCTGTTCTTCCCGCTTCTGCTTCTTCTGCTTCTCCTGCTTTTCCTTCTCCTTCTGCTTCTCCTTCTCCTGCTTCTCCTTCTCTTTCTGCTTCTGCTTCTGCTTCTTCTGATTCTCCAACTTCTCCTTCTTCTTCTCCTTCTGTTTCTGCTTCTCTTTCTGCTTCTGCATCTCCTTCTGCTTCACATTCTGCTGACTTTCTCCTTCTTCTGTTTCTCCCTCTGCTTCTGCTTCTTATGCTTCTTCTTTATCTTCTGCTTCTGCTTCTCCTGCTTCTGCTTCTTGTGCTTCTACTGCTTCTTCTTCTGCTTCTGCTTCTTCTGCTTCTACTTCTCTTTCTGCTTCTGCTTCTCCTTCTTGTTTTTCTGCTTCTTCTGCTGCTTCTCCTTCTGCTGCTTCTTCTACTTCTCCTACTGCTTCTCTTTTTGCTTCTCCTTCTGCTTCTGCTTCTACTTCTTCTGTTTCTCCTGCCTGAGTTTCTGGTTCTACTTCTTCTGCTGCTTCTCCTTCTGCTTCTGCTTCTAATTCTGCTTCTGATTCTGCTTCTTCTGCTTCTTCTCTTTCGGCTTCTCCTGCTTCTGCTTCTTGTGCTTCTCCTGCTTCTCTTTCTGCTTCTCATTCCGCTTCTGCTTCTCCTTCTGCTTCTGCTTCTCCTCCTTCTCCTTCTCCTACTTCTGCTTCTCTTTCAGCTTCTGCTTCTTCTGCTTCTCCTGCTTGTCCTTCTGCATCTCCTTCTGCTTGTGCTTCTCATTATGCTTCTTCTTCTGCCTCTGCTTCTCCTTCTCCTTCTTTTGCTTCTCCTTTTGCTTCTGCTTCTTCTGCTTTTCCTGCTTCTCGTTCTGCTTCTGCTTCTTCTGCTTCTCCTTCTGCATCTTCTGTTTCTTCTGCTTCTCCTTCTGCTTTTGATTCTCTTTCTGCTTCTGCTTCTCCTTCTGCTTCTCCTTCTGCTTCTCCAGATTCTGTTTCTTCTGCTTCTCCTGCTTCTCCTTCTGCTTCAGGTTCTCCTTCTGCTTCTTCGGATTCTCATGCTTCTGCTTCTCCTGCTTCAGCCTCTTCTGCTTTCCCTCCTTCTCTTTCTGCTTCTCTTTCTGTATCTGCTTCTCCTTCTGCTTCTGCTTCTTGTCCTTCTCCTGTTTGTTCTGCTTATGCTTCTCCTGTTTCTGCATCTCCTGCTCCTCCTTCTGCTGCTCTTTCTGCTTCTCCTGCTGCTTTTCCTTCTCCTGCTCCTTCTTCTGCTTCTCTTTCTGCTTCTCCTTCTGTTTCTCCTTCTCCTTCACCTTCTCGTTCTTCTGCTTTTCCTTCTGCTTCTCCTTCTGCTTCTGCATCTTCTGCTTCTTCTGCTACTGCCTCTGCTTCTTCTGTTTCTTCTGCTTCTAGTTCTGCTTCTCCTTCTGCTTTTGCTTCTCTTTCTGCTTCTGCTTCTCCTTCTGCTTCTCCAGATTCTGCTTCTCCTGCTTCTCCTTCTGCTTCAGGTTCTGCTTCTGCTTCTTCTGCTTCTGCTTCTCCTGCTGCTGCTTCTTCTGCTTCTCCTGCTTCTCTTTCTGCTTTTCCTTCTGTTTCTGCTTCTCCTTCTGTTTCTTCTCCTTCTTCTGTTTCTTCTGTTTCTGCTTCTCCTGCTTCTGCTTCTCCTGCTTCTCGTTCGGCTTCTCTTTCTGCTTCTCCTTCTCCTTCTCCTTCTTCTGCTTCTCCTTCTGCTTCTGTTTCTCCTTCTGCTTCTCCTTCTGCTTCAATTTCTCCTATCTGCTTCTCATTCTCCTTCTGCGCCTTCTGTTTCTTCTGCTTCTCCTG
>NW_012294977.1:0-3018 GCF_000151885.1 Dipodomys ordii
GCGGTACACTGTGGGAACATAGCGGGACACAGCAGGGTACACAGCGGTGTACAGAGCGGGACACAGCGGGGGACACAGCGGGGTACACAGCGGGAAACAGCGCGGGACACAGCGGGGTACACAGCGGGACACAGCGCGGGACACAGCGGGACATGGCGGGGACACAGCAATGAAACAGCGGGGGACACAGAGGGACACAGTGGGGGACACAGCGGGACACAGCGAGGGACAAAGCGGCGGACACAGTGGGACACAGCGGGAAACACAAAGAGGACCCAGCGGGACACAGCGGGACACAGCGGGACACAGTGGGGTACATACCTGGGGAAACAACGGGACACAGCAGGGGACACAGCAGGACACAGCGGGACACAGCGGGACACAGCACGGACACAGCGGGGGACTCAGCGGGGGACAGAGCGGGACACAGCGGGACACAGCAGGGACACAGCTGGACAGAGCGCGGTACACAGGGGTAAACAGCGGGGACAGAGCGAGAACACAGCAGGACACAGCAGAACACAGCAGGGACAAAGTGGGAAACACAGCGAGGAACAGAGCAGGACACAGCGGGGACACAGCGGTGGACACAGAGGGGACACAGTTTGGGACACAGCAGGGACACAGCTGGACACAGCGGGGCACACAGCAGGACACGTTGGGGACACAGCGAGGAGACAGCGGGACACAGTGGGACACAGCGGGACACAGCAGGACACAGCGGGACACAGCGGGGGACACAGCGGGACACAGGGGGTCACAGCGGGGGACACAGCAGGACACAGCGGGGACACAGCCGGACGCAGCGGGACATAGGGAGACACAGCGGGACACAGCGGGACATAGCGGTACAGAGCGGGACACAGCAGGGACACAGCAGGGGACACAGCGCTACACAGCGGGGGTCACAGCGGGACACAGCGGAGGTCACGGGGGGACAAAGCGGGACACAGAGGGGGACACAGCGAGGACACAGTGGGACACTGTGTGAGACACAGCAAGGACACACCGGGACACAGCGGAACACAGCAGGTCACAGCAGGGATACAGCGGGGGACACAGCGGGACACAGCGGGGGACACAGGGAGGACACAGCGGGACACAGCGGGGACACTGCGGGGACTTACCGGGGGACAGAGCGGGGGACAAAGCGGGACACCACGGGACACAGTGGGACACAGTGGGACACAGCGGGGACACTGCGGTTACACAGCGGGACAAAGCGGGGGACACAGCGGGACACAGCAGGGGACACAGCAGGGGACAGCGGGGGACAGAGAAGGGACAGAGCGTGACACAGCGGGGACACAGCTGGACACAGCGGGGTACACAGCGGGACACAGCGGACACACACAGGGGACAGAGCGGGACAGAGCGGGACACAGACGGGACAGAGAGGGACACAGCCTGACACAGTGGAGGACTCAGCGGGACACAGCGGGGGACACAGCGGGACACAGTGGGGGACACAGGGGGGACAAATCGGGACACAGCTGGGACACAGCGGCGGACACAGAGGGGACACAGCGTAGGACACAGCGGGACAAAGCGGGGGACACAGCGGGACACAGCGGGGGACAAAGCGGTGGACACAGCAGGACACAGTGGGGGACACATCGGGGGATACAACGGGGGATACATTGGGACACAGCGCGGACACAGCGGGGACACAGCGGGACACAGAGGGGGACACAGCGGGACACAGCGGAGACAAAGCGGGATACTGCGGGGTACACAGCGGGACACAGCCCTTGACACAGCGGAGGACACAGCGGGACACAGCGGGACACAGCGGGGACACACCTGGACAGAGCGCGGTACACAGGGGGACACAGCGGGGACACAGCAAGAGCACAACGGGACACAGAGGGACACAGCGAGGACACAGCTGGACACAGCGGGGTACACAGCGGGACTCAGCGGGGACACAGCGAGGACACAGAAGGACACAGCGGGACACAGCGGGACACAGCAGGAAACAGCGGGACCCAGCGGGGGACACAGCGGGACACAGCGCGAGACACAGCAGAGGACACAGTGGGACACAGCTGAGGACACAGGGAGACACAGCGGGACACAGTCTGACACAGCGGGGACAGAGCGGGGACACAGCAAAGGACATAGCGGGGACATAGCGTGGACACAGTGAGGACACAAAGGGACACAGAGGGACACAGCGGGAAACAGCGGGGGACATAGACGGGTACACAGCAGGACACAGCGGGGAACACAGCGAGGACACAGCGGGACCCAGTGCGACACAGCGTCGATACAGCGGGGACACAGCGGCACACAGCGGGACTCAGCGGGGACACTGCGGGGACACAGCTGGACAGAGCGCGGTACACAGGGGTAAACAGCGGGGACAGAGCGAGAACACAGCGGGACACAGCAGAACACAGCAGGGACAAAGTGGGAAACACAGCGAGGAATAGAGCAGGACACAGCGGGGGACACAGCGAGGACACAGCGGGACACAGCGGGACACAGCGGGACACAGCGGGGACACAGCGGTGGACACAGAGGGGACACAGCTTGGGACACAGCGGGGACACAGCGGGACACAGCGAGGGACACAGCGAGGACACAGCGGGACACAGCGGGACACAGCGGGGGACAAAGCAGGAGACAGCGGGGGACACAGCGAGGACACAACGGGACACAGCGGCGACACAGAGGGGACTCAGCGGGGGACACAGCGGGGGAAAAAGCGGGACACTATGGGACACAGTGTGACACAGCGGGACACAGCGGGGACACTGTGGGGACACAGAGGGACAAAGCGGGGGACACAGCGGGACACAGCGGGACACAGCGGGGGACACAGCGGGGGACAGCGGAGACAGAGAGGGGACACAGCGGGACACAGCGGTGACACAGCTGGACACAACAGAGTACACAGCGGGACACAGCGGGCAAACAGTGGGGACACAGCGGGACACAGCGGGACACAGCAGGGACCGAGCGCGACACAGCGGGACACAGCGGGACACAGCGGGGGCACAGCGGGACACAGCG
>NW_012294978.1:0-5439 GCF_000151885.1 Dipodomys ordii
CAGAAGCAGGAGAAGCAGAAGCAGAAGCAGAATGAGAAGCACAAGAAGGAGAAATTGAAGGAGAAATAGACGGAGAAGCAGAAGGAGAAGTAGCAGAAGCAGAAGAAGAAGAAGCAGGAGACGCAGAAACAGAAGAAGCAGAAGGAGAAGAGCAGAAGCAGAAGGAGAAGCAGAAGAAGCAGAAGCTGAAGCAGAAGAAGAAGAAACAGAAAAAGAAGAAGAAGCAGAAGAAGAAGCAGCAGGAGAAGCAGAAGAAGAAGAAGGAGAAGGAGAAAGAGAAGGATTAGGAGTAGGAGAAACAGAAGGATAAGCAGAAGCAGAAAGAGAAGGAGAATGAGAAGGAGAAGCAGGAGAAGCAGAAGAAGCAGAAGCAGGAGAAGCAGAAGCAGAAGAAGCCGAAGAAGCAGAAGCAGAACCTGAAGCAGAAGGAGAAGCAGGAGAAGCAGAAGAAGCAGAATCTGGAGAAGCAGAAGCAGAAAGAGAAGCAAAAGCAGAAGGAGAAGCAGAAGGGGAAGCAGAAGTAATAGAAGAAGCAGAGGCAGTAGCAGAAGAAGCAGAAGATGCAGAAGCAGAAGGAGAAGCAGAAGGAAAAGCAGAAGAACGAGCAGGAGAAGGAGTAGGAGAAACAGAAGGAGAAGCAGAAAGAGAAGCAGAAGAAGGAGCAGGAGAAGGAAAAGCAGCAAGAGAAGCAGAAAGAACAGCAGAAGGAGAAGCAGAAGCAGAAGCAGAAGTAGAAGCAGAAGAAGGAGAAGCAGAAGGAGAAGCATAAAGAGAAACAGAAGGAGAAGCAGGAGAAGCAGAAGCAGGAGAAGCAGAATCAAAAGAAATAGAAGAAGGATAAGAAGCAGAAGCAGAAAGAGAAGCAGAAACAGAAGGAGATGCAGAAATAGAAGCAGAAGAAGCTGAAGAAGCAGAAGCAGAACCTGAAGCAGAAGGAGAAGCAGGAGAAGCAGAAGAAGCAGAATCTGGAGAAGAAGGAGAACCAGAAGGAGAAGCAGAAGCAGAAAGAGAAGCAAAAGCAGAAGGAGAAGCAGAAAGAGAAGCAGAAGAAACGGAAGAAGCAGTAGCAGAAGCAGTAGAAAAGAAGCTGAAGATGCAGAAGCAGATAGAGAAGCAGAACGAATAGCAGAATAACGACAAGGAGAAACAGAAGGAGAAGAAGAATGAGAAGCAGAAGGAGAAGCAGGAAAAACAGAAGAAGCAGAAACAGACGGAGAAGCAGAAGAAGGAGAAGCAGAAGCAGCAGAAGAAGCAGAAGGAAAAGCACAAGCAGAAGGAGATGCAGAAGGAGTAGCAGGAGAAGCAGAAGAAGCAGAAGCAGAAGGAGAAGCAGAAGGAGAAGAAGCAGAATCAGAAGAAGCAGAAGGAGAAGTAGAAAGAGAAGCCGAAGAAGAGAAGCAGAACGAGAAGCAGGAGAAGCAGAAGAAGCAGAGCGGGAGAAGCAGAAGAAGAAGAAACAGAAGAAATAGAAGGAGCAGAAGCAGAAGGAGGAGCAGAAGCAGAAGGAGAAGCAGAAAGAGAAGCAGGAAAAGCAGAAGAAGTAGAAGCAGAAGAAGCAGAAGCAGAAGAAACAGGAGAAGGACAAGAAGCAGAAGCAGAAGCAGAAGGAGAAGCAGAAAGAGAAGCACTAGAAGCAGAAGACGCAGGAAAAGCAGAAGCAGCAGAAAGAGAAGAAGAAGAAGAAGAAGAAGAAGAAGAAGAAGAAGAAGAAGAAGAAGAAGAAAAAGAAGAAGAAGAAGAAGAACAAGAAGAAAAAGAAGAAGAAGAAGAAGAAGAAGAAGAAGAAGAAGAAGAAGAAGAAGAAGAAGAAGAAGAAGAAGAAGAAGAAGAAGAAGAACAAGAAGAAGAAGAAAAAGGAGAAGGAGAAGGAGAAGGAGAAGCAGGAGAAGCAGAAGCAGGAGAAGCAGAAGAAGAAGAAGAAGAAGAAAAAGAATAAGCATAAGAAGCAGAATCAGAGGGAGAAGCAGAAGCACAAGAAGCAGCAGAAGGAGAAGCACAAGCAGAAGAAGATGCAGAAGGAGAAGCAGTAGAAGCAGAAGAAGGAGAAGGAGAAGGCGAAAGAAAATGATTAGGAGTAGGAGAAGCAAAAGGATAAGCATAAGCAGAAAGAGACGCAGAAGGAGAAGCAGCACGAGAAGTAGGAGAAGCAGAAGCAGGAGAAACAGAAGACGCAGAAGCAGAATGAGAAGCAGAATGAGAAATTGAAGCAGAAGCAGAAGCAGAAGGAGAAGCAGAAGCAGAAGGAGAAGCAGAAGAAGGAGAAGGAGAAGCAGAAAGAGAATCAGCACGAGAAGTATGAGAAGCAGGAGAAGCAGAAGCAGGAGAAGCAGAAGAAACAGAAGACGCAGAAGCAGAATGAGAAGCAGAAGGAGAAATTGAAGCAGAAGCAGAAGCAGAAGCAGAAGGAAAAGCAGAAGCAGAAGGAGAAGCATTAGAAGGAGAAGGAGAAGCAGAAAGAGAAGCAGAAAGAGAAGCACAACGACAAGCAGGAGAAGCAGAAGCAGGAGAAGCAGAAGCAGAAGAAACATAGGAAGGAGAAGAAGCAGAAGGAGAAGCAGAAACAGAAGGAAAAGCAGAAAGAGAAGCAGAAGAAGCAGCAGCAGGAGAAGCAGAAGCAGAAGAAGCAGAAGCAGAACTTGTAGCAGAAGGAGAAGCAGGAGAAGCAGAAGAAGCAGAATCTGGAGAAGCAGAAGGAGAAGCAGAAGCAGAAAGAGAAGCAAAAGCAGAAGGAAAAGCAGAAGGGGAAGCAGAAGAAACAGAAGAAGCAGAGGCAGTAGCAGAAGAAGCAGAAGATGCAGAAGCAGAAGGAAAAGCAGAAGAACGAGAAGGAGAAGGAGTAGGAGAAACAGAAGGAGAAGCAGAAAGAGAAGCCGAAGAAGGAGCAGGAGAAGGAAAAGCAGCAGGAGAAGCAGAAAGAGCAGCAGAAGGAGAAGCAGGAGATGCAGAAACTTGAGAAGCAGAAGCAGAAGAAACACAAGAAGGACAAGAAGCAGAAGCAGAAGGAGAAGCAGAAACAGAAGGAGAAGCAGGAAGAGAAGGAGGGAAATCAGAAGAAGCAGAAGCAGGAGAAGCAGAAGCATAAGAATGTGGAGAAACTGAAGGAGAACCTGAAACAGAAGGAGAAGCAGGAGAAGCAGAAGAAGCAGAGCGTGAGAAGCAGAAGCAAAAGAAACAGAAGAAATAGAAGGAGCAGAAGCAGAAGGAGAAGCAGAAGCAGAAGGAGAAGCAGAAAGAGAAGCAGGAAAAGCAGAAGAAGCAGGAGAAGCAGAAGCAGAAGAAACATGAGAAGCCGAAGAAGCAGAAGCAGAATCTGAAGCAGAAGGAGAAACAGAAGAAGCACAATCTGAAGCAGAAGCAGAAGAAACAGAAACAGTAGAATAAGCAGAAGCAGAAACAGCAGGAGAAGCAGAAGAAGAAGATGGAGAAGGCGAAAGAGGAAGATTAGGAGTAGGAGAAGCAAAAGGATAAGCAGACGCAGAAAGAGACGCAGAAGGAGAAGCAGCAAGAGAAGCAGGAGAAGCAGAAGAAACAGGAGACGCAGAAGCAGAATGAGAAGCAGAAGGAGAAATTGAAGCAGAAGCAGAAGCAGAAGGAGAAACAGAAGCAGAAGGGGAAGCAGAAGAAGGAGAAGGAGAAGGAGAAGCAGAAAGAGGAGCCGAACGAGAAGCAGGAGAAGCAGAAGAAGCAGAGCGTGAGAAGCAGAAGCAAAAGAAACAGAAGAAATAGAAGGAGCAGAAGCAGAAGGAGAAGCAGAAAGAGAAGCAGGAAAAGCAGAAGAAGCAGGAGAAGCAGAAGCAGAAGAAACATGAGAAGCCGAAGAAGCAGAAGCAGAATCTGAAGCAGAAGGAGAAACAGAAGAAGCACAATCTGAAGCAGAAGCAGAAGAAACAGAAACAGTAGAATAAGCAGAAGCAGAAACAGAAGGAGAAGCAGAAGAAGAAGATGGAGAAGGCGAAAGAGGAAGATTAGGAGTAGGAGAAGCAAAAGGATAAGCAGACGCAGAAAGAGACGCAGAAGGAGAAGCAGCAAGAGAAGCAGGAGAAGCAGAAGAAACAGAAGACGCAGAAGCAGAATGAGAAGCAGAAGGAGAAATTGAAGCAGAAGCAGAAGCAGAAGGAGAAACAGAAGCAGAAGGGGAAGCAGAAGAAGGAGAAGGAGAAGGAGAAGCAGAAAGAGGAGCCGAACGAGAAGCAGGAGAAGCAGAAGCAGGAGAAGCAGAAACAGAAGAAACAGAAGAAGGAGAAGAAACAGAAGGAGAAGCAGAAACAGAAGGAAAAGCAGAAAGAGAAGCAGGAGAAGCAGAAGAAGCAGCAGCAGGAGACGCAGAAGCAGAAGAAGCAGAAGCAGAAGCAGAACCTGAAGCAGAAGGAGAAGCAGGAGAAGCAGAATCTGGAGAAGCAGAAGGAGAAGCAGAACCAGAAAGAGAAGCAAAAGCAGAAGGAGAAGCAGAACTAGAAGCAGAAGAAACAGAAGAAGCAGAGGCAGTAGCAGAAGAAGCAGAAGATGCAGAAGCAGAAGGAGAAGCGGAAGGAAAAGCAGAAGAACGAGAAGGTGAAGGAGAAGGAGAAACAGAAGGAGAAGGAGAAACAGAAGGAAAAGCAGAAAGAGAAGCAGAAGAAGGAGCAGGAGAATGAAAAGCAGCAGGAGAAGCAGAAAGAGCAGCAGAAGGAGGAGCAGGAGATGCAGAAACAGGAGAAGCATAAGCAGAACAAACAGGAAAAGGACAAGAAGCAGAAGCAGAAGGAGAAGCAGATACAGAAGGAGAAGAAGAAAGAGAAGGAGGGGAAGCAGAAGAAGCTGAAGCAGGAGAAGCAGAAGCATAAGAATGTGAAGAAGCAGAAGGAGAACCTGAAGCAGAAGGAGAAGCAGGAGAAGCAGAAGAAGCAGAATCTGGAGAAGCAGAAGGAGAAGCAAAAGGAGAAGCAGAAGCAGAAAGAGAATCAAAAGCAGAAGGAGAAGCAGAAGAAACAGAAGAAGTAGAAGCAGTAGCAGTTGTAGCAGAAGCAGAACGAGAAGCAGAAGGAAAAGCAGAAGAACAAGAAGGAGAAGGGAAACCGAAGGACAAGCAGTAGGAGAATAAGAAGGAGAAGCAGAAGAAGGAGAAGCAGAAGCAGAAGAAGATGCAGAAGGAGAAGCAGAAGAAGCAGAAGCAGAAGGAGAAGCAGGAAAAGCAGAAGAAGCAGAAGCAAAAGGAGAAGCAAAAGAAGGAGAAGGAGAAGCATAGGCAGAAGAAGAAGCATAAGGAGAAGCACAAGCAGAAGGAGATGCAGAAGGAGAAGCAGGAGAAGCAGAAGAAGCAGAAGATGAAGGAGAAGCAGAAGTAGGAGAAGGAGAAGGAGGAGAAGAAGAAGCAGAAGGAGAAGCAGAATCGGAATGAGAACCAGAAAGAGAAGCAGGAGAAGCACAAGAAGCAGAAGCAGGAGAAGCCGAAAGAGAATG
>NW_012294979.1:0-5438 GCF_000151885.1 Dipodomys ordii
TTCATCTGGTACACCTATGGGGGGACATAAGTGATGACTCCAGCTGGGGGACTCCTTCAGGTGTATCAGTGGGGACTCCATCGTGGGATCACAGCGAGGGACACAGCTGGGTCACAAGCGGGACACAGTGTCGATACAGAGGGGGATTCAGCGGGATGTCACAGGCGGGGGAAACAGCGGGTGACAAAAGTGTGGACACCACGTGATACAGTGTGACACAGCGGGACACAGCGGGGTCATTGCGGGGGACACTGCAGGACAAAGCGGGGGACATAGCGGGACAGATTGGCACACAGTGGGGGACACAGCGGGGGTCAGCGGAGTCAGAGATGGGCCACAGCGGGACACAGCGTTGACATAGCTGGACACAGCGTGGTACATATCGGGACACAGCGGGCACACCGGGGACACAGCGGGACACAGCGGGACACAGTGGGGACACAGTGGGACACAGCGGGACAAAGCGGGGGACACAGCGGGACACAGCTGGGGACACAGCGAGGACACAGCGGGATTCAGCGGGGGACACAGTGAGGACACAGCGGGACACAGCCGGGGAAAAGCGGGACACAGCGGGGACACAGCAGTGGACACAGCGGGACACAGCGGGGGACACAGCCGGACACAGCGTGGGAAACAGTGGGGGACACAGTGGGACACGGTGGGACACAGGGGGGGACACATGGGGAACACAGCGGGACACAGCGGGGACACAGCGGGGACACAGCAGGACTCAGCGGGGGACACAGCAGTATACAGCAGGACACAGCGGGGACACAGCAGGGACACAGCGGGGGACACAGCGGGACACAGCAGGACACAGAGGGGGACACAGTGGGGTACACAGCGGGACACAGCTTGGGACACAGCGGGGACACAGCGGGACACACCGGGGGACAGAGCGAGGACACAGCGGGATAGAGCGGGACACAGCGAGGACCCAGCGGAACACAGCGTGGGACACAGTGGCGGACACAGTGGGACACAGTGGGACACAGCGGGGGACACAGGGAGGACCCAGCGGGAACCCAGCAGGACCCAGCATCGTTACAGCGGGGACACAGCGGGACACAGCGAGGTACACAACTGGGGACACAACGGGACACAGCGGGGAACACATGGAGGACATAGCGGGACCCAGCGGGACCCAGCGTCGTTTCAGCGGGGACACAGCGGGACACAGCAGCGTGCATAGCTGGGGACACAACGGGACACTGCGGGGGACACAGAGAGTACCCAGCGGGACACAGCGGTACACAGCGGGGACACTGCGGGAACATAGTGGGACACAGCGGGGTACACAGTGGGACACAGCGGGACACAGCTAGGGACACAGCGGGGACAAAGCGGCAGACAGCGGGGGACACAGCGAGGACACAGCGGGACACAGCGGCGACACAGAGGGGACTCAGCGGGACAAAACGGGGGACACAGCGGGACACAGCCGGACACAGCAGGGGACACAGCGGGGGACATCGGAGACAGAGAGGGGCCAAAGCAAGACACAGCGGTGAAACAGCTGGACACAACGGAGTACACAGCAGGGACACAGCGGGGACACAGCGGGGACACAGCGGGGGACACAGCGGGACACAACGGGGAACACAGCGAGGACCCAGCGGGACCCAGCAGGACACAGCGTCGATACAGTGGCGACCCAGCAGGACACAGCGGGGTACACAGCTGGGGACACAAAGAAACATAGAGGGGGACACCGCGAGGACAAGCGGGACACAGCGAGAACACTGCGGGAACATAGCGGGACACAGCGGGGACACAGAGGGACACAGCGGGACACAGCTTGGGATACACGGAGGACACAGCTGGACACAGTGGGGGACACAGCGAGGACACAGCGGTACAGTGGGGTGCGGGATACAGCGGGGGACAAAGCGGGAGACAGCGGGGGA
The DNA here is from genome assembly GCF_000151885.1 of Dipodomys ordii. Lineage (NCBI taxonomy): Eukaryota > Metazoa > Chordata > Mammalia > Rodentia > Heteromyidae > Dipodomys > Dipodomys ordii. The sequence continues at coordinate 1,911 of NW_012294979.1, forward strand.
CACAGCGAGGACACAGCGGGACACAGTTGTGACACAGAGGGGACTCAGTGGGGGACACAGCGGGGGACAAAGCAGGACACCACGGGACAGTGTGACACAGCGGGACACAGCGGGGACACTGCGGGGACACAGCGGTACAAAGCGGGGGACACAGAGGGGACTCAGCGGGGGACACTGCGGGGGACAAAGCGGGACACCACAGAACACAGCGGGTCACAAAGGGAAACAGCGGTGACCCTGTGGGGACACAGCGGGACCCAGTGGGGGACACAGCGGGACACAGCAGGGACTCACCTGGGGACACAGCGAAGACAAACTGGGACACCACGGGACACAGTGGGACACAGTGGACACAGCGGGGACACTGCGGGAACATAGCGGGACACAGCGGGGGACACAGCGAGGACACAGCGGGACACAGCGAGGACACAGCGGGACACAGCGGCAACACAGAGGTGACTCAGCGGGGGACACAGCAGGGGACACAGCGGGACAGAGCGGGGAACACAGCGAGGACACAGCGGGACCCAGCGGGGACACAGAGTTACAAAGCGTGGTACACAGCTGTGCACAAACGGGACACAGTGGGGGCACAGGGGGCCACAGCGAGACACAGTGGGAAATAGCGAGGACAACGCGTGAGACACAGCAGGGGATAAAGTGGGAGACAGCGGGGGACACAGCGAGGACAAAGCGGGACACAGCGGGGGACACAGCGGGACACAGCGGGGGACACAGCCGGGGACAAAGTGGGACACCACGGAACACAGCGGGACACAGCAGGAAACAGACGTTACCCTGTGGGGACACAGCGGGACACAGAGGGGGATACAGCAAGACACAGCGGGACACAGCGGGGGACACAGCGGGACACAGTGAGGGACAGAGCTTGGGACACAGAGAGACACAGCGGGGACAAAGCTGCACACAGCGAGGTTCACAGAGGGACACAGCGGGGACACAGCAAGGAAACAGCGTGACACAGCAGCGATACAGAGGGGACTCAGTGGGGGACACAGCGGCACCACAGTGGGACACAGCGGTGACACAGCTGGACACAGCGGGGTACACAGCAGGACACAGCGGGCACACAGCGGGGACACAGTGGGACACAATGGACACAGCGGGGACACAGCGGGATACAGCGGGACAAAGCGGGGGACACAGAAGGGACACAGCAGGGACACAGCGGGGGACACAGCGGGACACAACAGGACATAGCAGGGGACACAGCACGACACAGCGGGGGACACAGCGGGGGACACAGCGGGACCCAGCGGGACACAGCGTCGATACAGCAGGGACACAGCGTTACAAAGCGTGGTACACAGCTGTGCACAAACGGGACACAGTGGGGGCACAGCGGGACACAGTGAGTCACAGTGGGACACAGCGAGGACAAAGCGTGAAACACAGCAGGGGATAAAGCGGGACACCACGGAACACAGCGGGACACAGCGGGGACACAGAGGGGACTCAGCGGGAGAAAGAGCGGGGGACAAAGCGGGACACCACGGAACACAGTGTGACACAGTGGGACACAGCGGGGACACTGCGGGGACACAGCGAGACAAAGCAGGGGACACAGCGGGACACAGCGGGACACAGCAGTGGACACAGTAGGGGACAGCAGGAGACAGAGAGGGGACACAGCAGGACACAGCGGGGAAACAGCTGGACACAGCGGGGTACACAGCAGGACACAGTGGACACACAGTGGGGACACAACAGGACACAGCGGGACCCAGCAGGGACAGAGCGGGACAGAGCGGGTCACAGCGGGGGACACAACGGGACACAGCTGGGACACAGTAGTGACACAGCGGGACACAGCGGGACACAGCGAGGACACAGTGGGACCCAGCGGGACCCAGCGGGACACAGCATCGATACAGCGGGGACACAGCGTTACACAGCGGGTTACACTGCTGGGGACACAAAGGGACACAGTGGGGGACACAGCAGGACACAGCGGGACACATGGGACACAGACGGGACAAAGCGTGAGACACAGCGGGACACAGCGGGACACAGCGGGGGACACAGCGGGACACAGAGGGGGACACAGAGTGGTACACAGCGGGACACAGCGGGTAACACAGCGAGGACTCAGCGGGACACAGCAGGACACAACGTCGATACAGAGGGGACACAGCAGGACACAGCGGTGTACACAGCTGGGGACACAACGGGACACATAGGGGGACACAGCAAGGACCCAGCGGAACACAGCTTGGGACACAGCAAGGACACAGCGGGACACAGCGGGGACTCACCGGGGGACACAGTGGGGGACAAACTGGTACACCACGCGACACAGTGGGACACAGCGGGAAACAGCGGGGACACTGCGGGAACATAGCGGGACAGAGCAGGGTACACAGCGGGACACAGCGGGAAACAGCGGGGGACACAGCGAGGACACAGTGGGTCACAGCGGGACACAGCGTGGAACAAAGCAGGAGACAACGGGGGACACAACGAGGACACAGCTGGACACAGCGGGGTACACAGCGGGACACAGCGGGTATCACAGCGAGGACACAGCGGGGGACAAAGCAGGACACCAGGGGACACGGTGTGACACAATGGGACACAGCGGGGACACTGCAGGGACACAGCGGGACAAAGCGGGGGACAAAGCGGGACACAGCGGGACACAGCACGGGACAGAGAGGGGGACAGCAGGGGACAGAGAGGGGGACAGCAGGGGACAGAGAGGGGACACAGCGGGACACAACGGGGACACAGCTGGACACAGCGGGGTACACAGTGGGACACAGCGGGCACACAGTGGGGACACAGCGGGACACAACGGGACACAGAGGGGACAGAGCGGGACAGAGCGTTACACAGCGAGGACACATTGGGACACAGCGGGCACACAGCGGAACTCAGCGGGGGACACATCAGTACAAAGCGGGACACAGCGGGACACATGGGGGACACAGCAGGGACACTGCTGGGGACACAGCGGGTCACAGCGGGGACAAAGCTGGACACAGTGGTGTATACACAGCAGGACACAGCGGGGCCACAGCGGGGACACACCGGGACACTGAGGGTCACAGCAGGGACACAGCGGGACACAGCGGGACACAGTGGGGGACACAGCGAGACACAGCCGGACACAGCGGGAGACAGACGTGGGACACAGCGGGGGACACAGCGAGACAGAGCGGGACACAGCGGGAGACAGAAGGGGGACACAGCGGGACACAGCGGGGGACACAACGAGGACACATTGGGACACAGCATGGACACAGTGGGACTCAGCGGGGCCACAGCAATACACAGCGGGACACAGCGGGAAACACACCGAGGACACAGCAGGGGACAAAGCGGGACACCACGGGACACAGTGTGACACAGCGGGACAAAGCGGGGACACTGCAGGGACACAGCGTGTCAAGGCGGGGGACACTGCGGGACACAGCGGGGAACACAGCGTGGGACAGCAGGGGACAGAGGGGGGACAAAGCGGGACAAAGCGGGGACACAGCTTGACACATCAGGGTACACAGCGGG
>NW_012294980.1:0-5437 GCF_000151885.1 Dipodomys ordii
CCGCTGTGTCCTGCTGTGTCCCGCTGTGTCCTGCTGGGTCCGGCTGTGTCCCCGCTGTGTCCCCGCTGTGTCCCGCTGTGTCCCCGCAGGTTCACCGCTGTTTCACGCTGTGTCCCGCTGTGTTCCGTGGTGTCCCACTTTGTCCCCCGCTGTGGCCCCCCCGAGCCACCTTTGTGTCCCCGCTGTGTCCCGCTGTGTCCTCTTTGTGTCCGCCTCTGTCTCCCGCTCTGTCCACCGCTGTGTCTCACGCTTTGTCCCCGCTGGGTCCCGCTGTGTCCCGCTCTGTCGCCCACTGTGTCCCCCGCTGAGTCCTCTATGTGTGGTCACTGTGTCCCGCTGTGTCCTCGCTGTGTCCCCTGCTATCTCCCGCTTTGTCCCACGCTGTGTCCCGCTGTGTCCCGCTGTGTCCTCGCTGTGTCCCCCGCTGTGTCCTGCTGTGTTCCCGCTGTGTCCCAAGCTGTGTCCCGCTGTGTGCCCCGCTGTGTCCTGCTGGGTCCCGCTGTGTCCCCGCTGTGTCCCCGCAGTGTCCTCGCTGTGTTCCCCGCTGTGTCCCGCTGTGTCCCCCGCTGTGTCCCGCTGTGTCTACTGCTGTGTCCCCACTGTGTCCCGCTGTGTCTCGCTGTGTCCCGCTGTGTCCTCGCTGTTTCCCACGCTGTGTTTCTGCTGTGTCCTCGCTGTGTCCCCCGCTGTGTCCCGTTGTGTACCCAGCTGTGTATCCCGCTGTGTCCCGCTGTGTCCCCGCTCTATCGACGCTGTGTCCCGCTTGGTCCCGCTGTGTCCTCGCTGTGTTCCCCGCAGTGTCCCGCTGTTTACTCCTCTGTGTCCCCCGCTGTGTCCCGCTGTGTCCCGCTGTGTACTGCTGTGTCCCCCGCTGAGTCCCGCTGTGTCCCAATGTGTCCTCGCTGTGTCCCGCGCTGGGTCCTGCTGTGTCCCCCCTGTGTCCCCCGCTGTGTCCCGCTGTGTCCGGGTGTGTCCCCCGCTGTGTCCCCCGCTGTGTCCCCCGCAGTGTCAGCGCTGTGTCCCGCTGTGTCCTCGCTGTGTCCCGCTGTGTCTCGCTGTGCCCCCACTGTGTCCCTTTGTTTTCACAGCTGTGTACCACGCTGTGTAATGCTGTGTCCCCGCTGTATCGACGCTGTGTACCGCTGGGTCCCGCTGTGTCCTCGCTGTGTTCCCCGCTGTGTCCCGCTGTGTCCCCCACTGTGTCCCCCGCTGTGTCCCTATGTGTCCCACGCTTTGTCCCCCTGTGTCCCCGCAGTTTCCCCGCTGTGTCCCGCTGTTTCCCACTGTGTTCTGTGGTGTCCCCCTGTGTCCCCTGCTGTGTCCCCCGATGAGTCGCCGCTGTGTCCCCGCTTTGTTTCGCTGAGTCCTCCATGTGTCTCCCTCTGTGTCCCGCTGTGTCCCCCGCTGTGTCTCGCTGTGTCCACTGCTGGGACCCGGCTGTGTCCCGCTGTGTCCCGCTGTGTCCCGCTGTGTCCTCACTGTGTCCCACTCTGTGTTCCGCTGTGTCCTCGCTTTGTCCCCCGCTGTGTCCCGCTGTGTCCCCCGCTGTGCCCTGCAGTGTCCCGCTCTTTCCCGCTGTGTCCTCGCTGTGTCCCGCTGTGTCCCCCACTGTTTCCCCTGCTGTGTCCGGCTGTGTCCCCCACTGTGTCCCACTCTGTCCCCCTCTGTGTCCCGCTGTGTCCCCCGCTGTGTCCCACTGTGTCCCCGCAGTGTCATTGCTGTTTCCTGCTGTGTCCCGCTGTGTTCCGTGGTGTCCCTCTTTGTCTCCCGCTGTGTCCCCCGCTGTGTCCCGCTGTGTCCGACTGTGTCCCGCTCTGTCCCCGCTGTGTCCCGCTGTGTCCCGCTGTGTCCCACTGCATCCCGCTGTGTCCCGCTGTGCCCCCACTGTGTCCCGTTGTGTCCACAGCTTTGTACCATGCTGTGTAACGCTGTGTCTCCGCTGTATCGACGCTGTGTCCCGCTGGGCCCCGATGTTTCCTCGCTGTGTTCCCCGCTGTGTCCAGCTGTTTCCCCCACTTTGTCCGCCACTGTGTACTCGCTGTGTCCCCCGCTATGTCCCTCTGTGTCCCGCTGGGTCCCGCAGTGTCCCCCGCTGAGTCCCGTTGTGTCACCGCTGTGTCCCGCTGTGTCCCTGCTCTATCGATGCTATGTCCCGCTGGGACCCGCTGTGTCCTCTCTTTGCTCCCCGCTGTGTCCCGCTGTGTCCCCAACTGTGTCTCTCGCTGTGTCCCGCTGTGTCCCCGGCTGTGTCCGGCTGTGTCCCACTGTGTCCCCCGCTGTGTCCTTTCTGTGTCCCCGCTGTGTTCCGCTGTGTCCCGCAGTGTCCCCAGCTGTGTCCCGCTGTGTCACCGCTGTGTCCCGCTTTGTCCTCGCTGTGTCCCCCGCTGTGTCCCGCTTTGTTCTGCTGTGTACCCCGCTGTGTCCCTCTGTGTCCCCCGGTGTGTCCCACTGTGTCCCCGGCTGTGTCCCCACTGTGTCACGCTGTGTTTTGTTGTGTCCAGCTGTGTCCTTGCTCTGTCTCCCTCAGTGTCCAGCTGTGTCCTCCCTGTGTCCCCCGCTGTGTCCCGCTGAATCCCCTGTTGTGTCCCGCTGTGTCCTGCTGTGTGACGCTCTGTCCCCTCTGTGTCCAGCTCTGTCCCCGTGTGTGTCCGCTGTGCCCCGCTGTGTACCCTTCTGTGTCCAGCTGTGTCCCCCGCTGTGTCCCGCTGTGTTCCCCGCTGTGCCCCGCAGTGTCCCGCTGTGTCCCGCTGTGTCCTCGCTGTGTCCCACTGTGTCCCCGCTGTTTCCCTGCTGGGTCCTGCTGTGTCCCGCTGGGTCCCGCTGGGTCCCCTGCTTTGTCCCGCTGTGTCCCCGCAGTGTCCCCGCTGTGTCCTGCTGTGTCCTCGCTGTGTCCCCAGCTGTGTACCCCACTCTGTCCCGCTGTGTCCCCCGCTGTGTGTCTGCTGTGTCCCCGCTGTGTCCCGCTTTGTCCTGCTGTGAACTGCTGTGTCCCCCGCTGTTTCCCGCTGTGTCCTGCTGTGTCACGCTGTTTCCCCACTGCGTCCCCGCTGTGTCCCTCTGTGTACCCCGCTGTGACCAGCTTTGTCCCCGCTGTGTCTCGCTGTGTCCCACGCTCTGTCCCCCACTGTGTCCCGCTCTGTCCCCCCTGTGTCCCGCTGTGTCCCCCGCTGTGTCCCACTGTGTCCACGCAGTATCACTGCTGTTTCCTGCTGTGTCCCGCTATGTTCCGTGGTGTCCCTCTTTGTCTCCCGCTGTGTCCCCGGCTGTTTCCCGCTGTATCCTGCTGTGTCACGCTGTTTCCCGACTGTGTCCCCGCTGTTTCCCTCTGTGTATCCCGCTGTGTCCAGCTTTGTCCCCGCTGTGTCTCGCTGTGTCCCACACGCTGTCCCCCACTGTGTCCCGCTGTGTCCCCCGCTGTTTCGCATTGTGTCCCCCAGTGTGTCCTGCTGTGTCCCCGCAGGTTCACCTCTGTTTCCGGCTGTGTCCCGATGTGTTCCGTGGTGTCCTTGCTGTGTCCCCCTGCTGTGTCCCATTGTTTCCCGCTGTGTCCTCGCTGTGTCCCCGTGCTGTGTCCCGTTGTGTCCCGCTGTTTCACCGCTGTGTCCCACACTGTGTCCCGCTGTGTCCCCCACTGTGTCCCGCTGTGTCCCCGCAGGTTCACCTCTGTTTCCCGCTGTGTCCCTTTGTGTGCCGCTGTGTCCCGCTGTGTCCCCTGCTGTGTCTCCACTGTGTCACGCTGAGTTTCGCTGTGTCCGGCTGTGTCCTCGCTCTGTCTCCCTCAGTATCCAGCTGTGTCCTCCCTGTGTCCCCCGCTGTGTCCCGCTGAGTCCCCTGCTGTGTCCCGCTGTGTCCCGCTGTGTCACGCTCTGTCCCCTCTGTGTCCCTCTGTGTCCAGCTCTGTCCCTGTTGTGTGTCCGCTGTGCCCCGCTGTGTACCCTTCTTTGTCCAGCTGTGTCCCCTCTGTGTCCCACTGTGTCCCTTCTCTTTCCCCCGCTGTCCACCGCTGTGTCCCCCGGCTGTGTCCCGCAGTGTCCCCGCTGTGTCCCGCTGTGTCCTACTGTGTCCCGTGGTGTCCCGCTTTTTCCCCTCTATGTCCCCTGCTGAGTCCCCTCTGTGTCCCCGCTGTGTCCACCTGTGTCCTCGCTGTGTCCTCCGCTGTCTCCCGTTTATCCCACGCTGTGTCCTACTGTGTCCCACTGTGTCCCTGCTGTGTCCCCCGCTGTGTCCCGCTGTGTCCCGCTGTGTCCCCCGCTGTGTCCCGCTGGGTCCCGCTGGGTCCCTGCTGTGTCCGGCTGTGTCCCCCGCTGTGTCCCGGTGGGTCCGGCTGTGTCCCCCGCTGTGTACCGCTGTGTCCCCGCAGGTTCACCGCTGTTTCACGCTGTGTCCTGCTATGTTCCGTGGTGTCCTGCTTTGTCCCGCGCTGTGTACCGCTGTGTCCACTACTGGGTCCCCGCTGGGTCCCGCTGTGTCTCGCTGTTTCCCGCTGTGTCCTCGCATTGTCCCATGCTGTGTTCCGCTGTGTCCTCCCTGTGTTCCCCGCTGTGCCCCGCAGTGTCCCGCTGTGACCCGCTGTGTCCTCGCTGTGTCCCACTTTGTCCCCCCTGTTTCCCCGCTGGGTCCTGCTGTGTCCCGCTGTGTCCCGATGGGTCCCCGCTTTGTCATGCTGTGTACCCGCAGTGTCCCCGCTTTGTCCCGCTGTGTCCCACTGTGTCATGTGGTGTCTCGCTTTGTCCCCCGCTATGTCCACTGCTGAGTCCCCTCTGTGTCCCCGCTGTATCCCGCTGTGTCCCCCGCTGTGTCCCGCTGTGTCCCCCGCTGTGTCCCTCACTGTGTCCCCCTCTGTGTCCCGCTGTGTCCCGCTGTGTCATCCGCTGTGTCCTTGTTGTGTCCCTGCTGGGTCCCGCTGTGTCACTGCTGTGTCCCGCTGTGTCCCCGCTCTATAGACGCTGTGTCCCGCTGTGTCCCCGCTGTGTCCCGCTGTGTCCATCTGTGTCCCCCGCTGAGTCTCGCTGTGTCCCCTTCTGTGTCCCCACTGTGTCACGCTGTGTTTCGCTGTGTCAGGCTGTGTCCTCGCTCTGTCTCCCTCAGTGTCCAGCTGTGTCCTCCCTGTGTCCCCCGCTGTGTCCCGCTGAGTCCCGTGCTGTGTCCCGCTGTGTCCCGCTGTGTCACGCTCTGTCCCCTCTGTGTCCCTCTGTGTCCAGCTCTGTCCCTGTTGTGAATCCGCTGTGCCCCGCTGTGTACCCTTCTGTGTCCAGCTGTGTCCCCTCTGTGTCCCGTTGTGTCCCTTCTCTTTCCCCCGCTGTCCACCGCTGTGTCCCCCGGATGTGTCCCGCAGTGTCCCCGCTGTGTCCCGCTGTGTCCTACTGAGTCCCGAGGTGTCCCGCTTTTTCCCCTCTATGTCCCCTGCTGAGTCCCGTCATGTGTCACCGCTGTGTCC
>NW_012294981.1:0-5437 GCF_000151885.1 Dipodomys ordii
CAGCCGGGGGACACAGCGGTGGACAGCGGGGGACAGAGAAGGGACACTGCGGGACACAGAGGGGACACAGCTGGACTCAGAAGGGTACACAGCGGGGCACAGCGGACACACAACGGGGACAGAGCTGGACTCAGAGGGACACAGATGGGACAGAGCGTGACACAGCTGGACACAGCGGGACACAGCAGGGGACTCAGCGGGACACAGCGGGGGACACAGGTAGGACACAGTTGGACACTGAATGAGACAGAGCAAGGACACAGCCGGACACAGCGAAACACAGCGTGACACAGTGGGGACACAGCAGGGGACACAGCGGGACACTGCCGGGGACACAGAGGGACTCAGCGGGGTACACAGCAAGGACTAAGCGGGACACAGCGGGGGACACAGCGAGGACACAGCGGGACACAGCGGTGACACAGCGGGACACAGCTGGGGACACTGCGGGACACTGCGGGACACAGTGGGGACACAGCAAGGACTCATCGGGGGACACAGCGATACACAGCCGGACACAGCCGGGGATACAGCGGGACACAGCGAGAGACACAGCGGGGGACACAGCGGGACACAGCGGGGAACAAAGAGAGGACACTGCGGGACCCAGCGGGACACAGCGTCGATAGAGCGGGGACACAGCAGGACACAGCGGTGACACAATAGGAATTAGCGGGGGACACTGCGGGACCCAACGGGACCCAGCGGGGACACAGCGGGACACAGCGGGGGACACAGTGAGTGACACAGCGGGGGACACAGCGGGACACAGTGGGGAACACAGAGAGAGACACAACAGGACCCAGCGAGACACAGCGTCGATACAGCAGGGACACAGCGGGGTACACAGCTGTTGACACAACGGGACACAGGGGGGGACACAGCGGGACACAGCGGGGCACAGCAGGGACAAAACGGGAGACACAGTGGGGAACAGAGCAGGACACAGCGGGGGACACAGAAAGGACACAGTGGGGACACAGCGAGACTCAGCCGGGGACACAGCGGGGGACAAAGCGGGACACCACGGGACACAGTGGGACACAGCGGGACACAGCGGGGTCACTGCGGGACACTGTGGGGGACAAAGCGGGACACAGCTGGACACAGCGTGACCGCAGCGGGACACAGCGGGACACAGCGGGACACGGCGGTTGACACAGCAGGACACAGAGGGGGACACAGCGAGGACACAGCGGGACACAGAGGGACACAGCGGGGGACAGAGCGAGGACACAGTGGGGGACAAAGTGGGGGAAACAGCTGGACACAGCGGGGAACACAGCGAGGACACATCGGGACCCAGCGGGACACAGCGTCGATACAGCGGAGACACAGCGTTACACAGCTTGGTACAAAGCTGTGGACACAACGGGACACAGTGGGGGCACAGCGGGACACAGCGGGACGCAGTGGGACACAGCGGGACACAGCGGGACACAGCGGGACACAGCGAGGACAGAGCGGGACACAGTCGGACACAGCGGGACACAGCGGGGGACACAGCGGGAGAAAAAATGGACACCACGGAACACAGCGGGACACAGCAGGAAACAGCAGTGACACTGCGGGGACACAGTGGGACACAGCGGGGGACACAGCGGGACACAGAGGGGGACAGAGTGGGACACAGTGGGGGACACAGCTGGACACAGCAGGGGAAACAGTGGGGGACACAGCGGGACACAGCGGGACACAGCGAGGACACAGCGGGACAGAGCGGGACACTGCAGGGCACAGCGGGGGACACAGCGGGACACAGCGGGGGACACAGCGAGGACACAACGGAACACAGAGTGGGACACAGTGAGGACACAGCGGGACACAGCCGGGTCCCAGCAGTGGACACAGCGGGACACAGCGTCGATACAGAGGGGACACAACCTTACACAGCGTGGTAAACAGCTGTGAACACAACGTGACACAGTGGGGGCACAGCGGGACACAGCGGGACACAGTGGGACACAGCGGGAACAAAGCTTGAGACACAGCGGGGTACAGAGCCGGAGACAGCAGGGGACACAGCGAGGACACAGTGGGACACAGCGCTGACACTGCGGGGGACACAGCGGGGGACACAGCGGGGGACACAGCCAGACACAGCGGGATACAGCGGGGGACACAGGGGGGACACAGCGGGACCCAGCGCGGGACACAGCGAGGACGCATTGGGACACAGCGGGGACAGAGCGGGACTCAGCGTGGGACACAGCAGTACACAGCGGGACACAGCGGGACACAGCGGGGGACACAGAGGGGTAAACAGCGGGACACAGCGGGGAACACAGCGAGGACACAGCGGGACCAAGCGGGACACAGCGTCGATACAGCGGGGACACAGCGGGACACAGTGGGGTACACAGCTGGGTACACAACGGGACACAGCGGGGGACACAGCGAGGACACAGCAGAACACAGCGTGGGAAACAGCGAGGACACAGCGGGACACAGAGAGGCACAGCAAGACACAGTGGGGACACAGCAGTAGACACAATGGGACACAGCGAGGACACAGCGGGGACACAGCGGGGACAGAGCGGGGGACCCAGCGGGACCCAGCGGGGACCCAGCGGGGACACTGTGGGACGCAGCAGGACCCAGCGGGACACAGCAGGACACAGCTGGGGACACAGGGGGACACAGCGGAGGAGACAGCGGGACACAGCGGGGACACAGAGGGGACTCAGCAGGGGACATAGTGGGGGACAAATCGGGACACCACAGGACACAGTGGGACACAGCGGGACACAGCGGGGACACTGTGGGGACACAGCGGGACAAAGCGGGGGACCCAGCGGGACACAGCGGGACCCAGCAGGACCCAGCGGGGAAACAGCGGGGACACAATGGGATACAGCGAGGACACAGCTGGACACAGTGGCGGACACAGCAGGACACAGCAAGGCACAAGGGGGTCACAGCACTGGACACAGCGGGACACAGCGGGGGACACAGCCAGTCACAGCAGGGGACACAGCGGGACACTGTGGGGGACACAGCAGGGGACACATTGGGACACAGTGGGGGACACAGCGGGACACAGCGGGGACACAGCTGGACACAGTGGGGTACAGAGCTGGACACAGCAAGGCACAACGGGGTCACAGCAGTGGATACAGCCGGACAAAGCGGGGCACAGAGCGGGACAGAGCGGGCATACAGCAGGTGCCACAGAGGGACACAGCGGGACACAGCGGGACACAGCGGGGGACACAGAGAGGACACATTGGGACACAGCGGGTACACAGCGGAACTCAGCGGGGGACACAGCAGGACACAGCGGGACACAGTGGGACACAGTGGGGCACAGCAGGGACACAGCGAGTGACACAGCAGGGGACACAGCGGGACACCGCAGGGGACACAGGGAGGATACAGCGGGACACAGCAGGGGACACAGCGGAACCCAGCGAGGGACACAGCGGGGGACACAGTGGGACACAGCGGGGTACACAAAGAGGACACAGCGGGACCCAGCGGGACATAGCTTCGATACAGCGGGGACACAGCGGGACACAGCGGGGTACACAGCTGGGGACACAACGGGACATAGTGGGGGACATAGCGGGATACAGCGGGACACAGCGGGACACAGCGGGACACAGCGGGGCACAGTTGGGACAAAGTGGGTGACACAACGGGGAACAGAGCAGGACACAGCAGGGGACACATCGAGGACACAGCGGGACACAGCGGGGACACAGTTGGGACACAGCGGGGGACATTGAGGGGCACAAACGGGACAACACGGAACACAACGGGACACAGTGAGATAAAGCGGGACACTGCGTGGATACAGCGGGACACAGCGGGGGACACAGCAGGACACAGCGGGACACAGAGGGGGACAAGGCAGGACACAGCGGGGGACAGAGCGGGGGACAGAGCGGGGGACACAGCGAGACACAACGGGTACAAAGCGAGACACAGCAGATTACACAGTGGAACACAGCGGGCACACAGCCGGAATACAACGGGACACAGTGGGGAAAGAGCGGGACAAAGCGTGACACAGCGGGAAACAGCGGGGTACACAGCGGGACACACGGGGGACACAGCGGGGTACACTGCGGGACACACGGTGGACACAGCAAGGACACAGCGGGACACAGTGACGACACAGCGGGACACAGCGGGGGAAACAGCGGGACACAATGTGGACACAGCAGTGGACACAGCGGGACACAGCGGGGGACAGAGGGGGACACAGCGGGGGACACAGCGAAGACACATTGGGACACAGCGGGGACACAGCGGGACTCAGCGGGGGACACTGCAGTACACAGAGGGACACAGCGGGACACAGAGGGGGACACAGTGGGACTGAGCTGGGGACACAGCAGGGGACACAGAGGAACTCAGCGGGACACAGCGGGGGACACAGGGGGGGACACAGCGGGACACAGGGGGGATACAGCGAGGACACATTGGGACACAGCGGGGACACAGCGGGACTCAGCGCGGGACACAGCAGTACACAGCGGGACACAGCAGTGACACATCTAGACAAAGCGGGGTACACAGCGGGACACACCAGGCACACAACAGGGACACAGCGGGACACACAGGGACACAGTGGAGAAAGAGCGGGACACAGCATGACACAGCGGGACACAGCGGGGTACACAGCGGGACACACGGGGAACACAGTGTGGACACAGCGGGACACAGCTGGGGACACAGCAACGACACAGCAGGACACAGCGGGGGACACAGGGGGTACACAGCGGGACACAGCAGGACACAGAGGGGGACACAGTGGGACGGAGCAGAGGACACAGCGGGGACACAGCGAGGACCCACGGGGACACAGCGGGGACACAGCGGCACCCAGCAGGACACAGCGGGGCACACAGTGGGACACAGCTTGGGACACAGCGGGAACACAGCAAGGACACAGCGGGGGACACAGCGGGACACAGCTGGACACAGCCGGGGACACAGCAGGACACAGCGAGAGACACAGCGGGGGACACAGCGGGACACAGCGGGGAACAAAGAGAGGACACAGTGGGACCCAGCGGGACACAGCGTCGATAGAGTGGGGACACAGCGGGACACAGCGGTGAAACAACCAGACTCAGCAGGGGGACACTGTGGGACCCAGCGGGACCCATCGGGGACACAGCAAGGACACAGCGGGGGACACAGCGGGACACAGCAGGGAACACAGCAAGGGACACAGCGGGAGACACAGCGGGACACAGTGGGGAACACAGAGAGAGACACAGCAGGACCCAGCGGGACACAGCATCGATATAGCGGGTACACAGTGGGACACAGTGGGGTACACAGCTGTTGACACAACGGGACACAGTGCGGGACACAGCGGGACACAGCGGGACACAGCGGGGCACAGCAGGGGCAAAACGGGAGACAGAGTGGGGAACAGAGCAGGACACAGCGGGGGACACAGAGAGGACACAGTGGGGACACA
>NW_012294982.1:0-5437 GCF_000151885.1 Dipodomys ordii
TGAACACAGCAGGGACACAGCAGGGAACACAGTGGGACACAGCAGGGACACATGTCAGGGGACACAGAGGGACACAGCGGGACACAGCGGGGCACAGCAGGGACACAGCGAGAGACACAGCAGGGGACACAGCGGGACACACCGGGGGACATAGCAGGACACAGCAGGGGACACAGGGAGGACACAGCGGGACACAGTTGGGGACACAGCGGAACACAGCGAGGGACACAGCGGGGGACACAGTTGGACACAGCGGTGTACACTGAGAGGACACAGCGGGACCCAGCGGGACACAGCGTCAATACAGCGGGGACACAGCGGGACACAGCGGGGTACACAGCTGGGGACACAAGGGGACACAGTGGGGGACATAGCGGGACACACTGGGACACAGCGGGACACATCGGGGCACAGCGGGGACAAAGCGGGAGACACAGCGGGGAACAGAGCAGGACACAGCGGGGGACACAGCGAGGACACAGCGGGACACAGCGAGGACACAGCGGGACACAGCGAGGACACAGCGGGACACAACGGGGAACACAGCGGGGGACACAGCGGAACACAACGGCACACAGCAGGGGACACAGTGGTGACACAGTGGTACACAGCGTGGGACACAGCGAGGACACAGCAAAACACAGCATGGGACAACGCAGGAGACAGTGGGGGACACAGCGAGGACACAGCGGGTCACAGCGGGGACACAGCGGGACGCAGCGGGGGACACAACGACGACACAGCAGGACACAGCGGGGGACACAGCGGGGACACAGCGGAACTCAGTGGGGAACACTGGGGGGACACAGCGGGTCACAGCGGGGACAAAGCAGGAGACACAGCGGGGAACAGAGCAGGACACAGCGGGGGACACAGCGAGGACACAGCGGGACACAACGGGGACACAGCGGGGACTCAGCGGGGACACAGTGGGGGACAAACGGGACACCACGGAACACAGCGGGACACAGCAGACACAGCGGGGACAATGCGGGCATACAGCGGGCAACAGCGGGGGCACAGCAGGACACAGCAGGGGACAGAGCGGGGGACACACCAGGACACAACGGGGACAAAGTGGGACTCAGCGGGGGACACAGCAGGGGACAAAGCGGAACACCACGGGACACAGTGTGACACAGCGGGACACAGTGGGGACACTGCGGGGACACAGCGGGACAAAGCAGGGGACACAGCGGGACACAACGGGACATAGCGGGGGACACAGCAGGGGACAGCGGGGAACAGAGAGGGGACACAGCGTGACACATTGGTGACACAGCTGGACACAGCAGGGTACACAGCGGGACACAGCTGGCACACAGCGGGGACACAGCGGGGCACAGTGGGACACAGTGTGGACAGAGCAGTGGACACAGCCGTGGACACATCGGGGGACACAGAGGGGACACAGTGGTAAACAGCGGGGGACACAGCGAGGACACATTGGGACACAGCGGGGACACAGCGGGACTCAGCGGGGGACACAGCAGTACACAGCGGGACACAGCGGGACACAGCGGGGGACACAGCGAGGACAAATTGGGACACAGAGGGGACACAGCTGGAATCAGTGGAGGACACAGCAGGACACAGCAGGACACAGCATTACACAGCGGGACACAGCGGGACACAGCGGGGGACACAGTGGGACAGAGCAGGGTATACAGCAGGGGACACAGAGGGACAGAGTGGGTCACAGCGGGGGACACAGGGGGTACAAAGCGGGACACTGCGGGAGACACAGCGGAATACAGCGGGACACAGCGGGGACACAGTAGGGACACAGCAGGGACACAGTGGGACAGAGCAGGGGATACAGTAGGGGCCACAGAGGGACACAGCGGGACACAGCGGGACACAGCGGGGGACACAGCGAGGACACATTGGGACACAGCGGGTACACAGCGGGACTCAGCGGGGGACACAGCAGGACACAGCGGAACACAGCGGTACACAGCGGGACACAGAGGGGCACAGTGGGGACAAAGTGGGCGACACAGCGGGGAACAGAGCAGGACACAGCAGGTGGCACAGCGAGGACACAGCGGGACACAGCGGGGACACAGTGGGGACACAGTGGGGGACACTAAGGGGCACAAACGGGACAACACGGAACACAGCGGGACACAGTGGGATACAGCGGGGACACTGCGTGGATACAGCGGGACACAGCGAGGGACACAGCAAGACACAGCGGGACACAGAGGGGGACAAGGCGGGACACAGCGGGGGACAGAGTGGGGGACACAGCGAGACACAACGGGTACAAAGCGAGACACAGCAGATTACACAGCGGGCACACAGCCGGGACACAGCCGGGACACAGCGGAACACAGTGGGAAAAGAGCGGGACAAAGCGTGACACAGCGGGACACAGCGGGGTACACAGCGGGACTCACGGGGGACACAGCGGGGCACACAGTGGGACACACGGTGGACACAGCGAGGACACAGCGGGACACAGTGAGGACACAGCGGGACACAGCGGGGGAAACAGCGGGACACAATGTGGACACAGCAGTGGACACAGCGGGACACAGCGGGGGACAGAGGGGGACACAGCGGGGAACACAGGGAAGACACATTGGGACACAGCGGGGACACAGCGGGACTCAGCGGGGGACACTGCAGTACACAGCGGGACACAGCGGGACACAGCGGGACACAGAGGGGGACACAGTGGGACAGAGCGGGGGACAGGGACACAGAGGGACTCAGCTGGACACAGCGGGGGACACAGGGGGACACAGCGGGACACAGGGGGGATACAGCGAGGACACATTGGGACACAGCGGGGACACAGCAGGACTCAGCTGGGTACACAGCAGTACACAGCGGGACACAGCAGTGACACAGCTAGACACAGCGGGGTACACAGCGGGACACACTGGGCACACAGCGGGGACACAGGCGAGAAAGAGCGGGACACAGCGCGACACAGCGGGTCACAGCGGGGTACACAGCGGGTCACAGCGGGGTACACAGCGGGACACACGGGGAACACAGTGTGGACACAGCGGGACACAGCAGGGGACACAGGGGGGACACAGCGGGACACAGCAGGACACAGAGGGGGACACAGTGGGACAGAGCAGAGGACACAGCAGGAAACACAGCGGTACACAGCGGGACACAGCGGGGGAAACAGGGGGGACACAGCGGGACACAGCAGGGGACACAGCGCGGACACATTGGGACACAGCGGGGACACAGCGGGACTCAGCGGGGGACACAGCAGTACACAGCGGGACACAGCGGGACACAGCGGGGGACACAGAGGGGTAAACAGCGGGACACAGCAGGGAACACTGCGAGGACACAGCGGGACCAAGCGGGACACAGCGTCGATACAGCGGGGACACAGCGGGACACAGCGGGGTACACAGCTGGGGACACAGCGGGACACAGCGGGACACAGCAGGACCCAGCGGGGAAACAGCGAGGACACAGCAAGGACACAGCGGGACACTGCGGGGCACAGCGGGGGACACAGCGGGACACAGCGGGGGACACTGGGAGGACACAGTGGAACACAGCATGGGACAAAGTGAGGACACAGCGGGACACAGCGCAGACACAGCAGGACACAGCGTGAAACAGCGATGAACCTGCAGGGACACAGCGGGACACAGCTGGGGACACAGCGGGACCCAGCGGGACCCAGCGGGGGACACAGCAGGACACAGCGGGGACAAAGCGGGACACAGCGGGGGACACAGCAGGGACAAAGCGTGACACAGTGGGGGACACAGCGAGGACACAGCGGGACACAGCGGTGACACAGCGGGACTCAGCTGGGGACACTGCGGGACATATCGGGACACAGCGGGGACACAGCAAGGACACAGCGGGGGACACAGCAAGACACAGCCGGACACAGGCGGGGACACAGAGGGACACAGCGAGAGACACAACGGGGGACATAGCGGGACACAACGGAGAACAAAGTGAGGACACAGCGGGACCCAGCGGGACACAGCGTCGATAGAGCGGGGACACATGGGACACAGCGGTGACACAGGGGGACTCAGCGGGGGATACTGCGGGACACAGCGGGGGACACAGCGGGACACAGTGGGGAACACAGAGAGGACACAGAAGGACCCAGCGGGACAAAGTGTCGATACAGCGGGAGCACAGCAGGACACAGTGGGGTACACAGCTGATGACACAACGGGACACAGTGGGGGACACAGCAGGACACAGCGGGACACAGCGGGGCACAGCGGGGACAAAACGGGAGACACAGTGGGGAACAGAGCAGGACACAGCGGGGGACACAGAGAGGACACAGTGGGGACAGAGCGAGACTCAGCCGGGGACACAGCGGGGGAAAAAGCGGGACACCACGGAACACAGTGGGACACATCGGGACACAGCGGGGTCACTGCGTGGACCCAGCGGGACACAGTGGGAGACAAAGCGGGACACAGCGGGACACAGCGGGACACAGCCGGACACGGCGGGGGACACAATGGGACACAGAGGGGGACACAGCGAGGCCACAGTGGGACACAGCGGGACACAGCGGGGGACACAGTGAGGACACAGCAGAACACAGCGTGGGAAACAGCGAGGACACAGCGGGACACAGCGAGACACAGCGGGACACAGTGGGGACACAGCAGTAGACACAGCGAGACACAGCGGGGGACACAGCGGGACACAGCTGGGAACACAGCGAGGACACAGCGGGGACACAGCGGGGACACTGCGGGAACATAGTGGGACACAGCGGGGCACACAGCGGGACACAGCGGGACACAGCTTGGGACACAGCGGGAACACAGCAGGACACAGCGGGGGACACAGCGAGGACACAGCGGGACACAGCGGGACACAGCGTGGGACAAAGCGGGAGACAGCAGGGGACACAGCGAGGACACAGCGGGACACAGCGGCGACACATAGAGGACTCAGCGGGGGACACAGTGGGGGACAGAGCGGGACACAGCGGGACACTGCGGGGCACACCGAGGGACACAGCGGGACACAGCGAGGGACCCAGCGGGACCCAGCGGGACACAGCGGGACACTGCGGGGCACAGCGGGGGATACAGTGGGACACAGCGGGGGACACAGGGAGGACACAGCTTAACACAGCATGGGACAAAGCGAGGACACAGCGGGACACAGCGAGACACAGCGGGACACAGCGGGGACCCAGCAGTGGACACAGCGGGACACAGCGGGGGACAAAGCGGGACATCACGGAACACAGCAGGACACAGCGTGAAACAGCGGTGAACCTGCGGGGACACAGCGGGACACAGCGGGGGACACAGCGGGACCCAGCGGAACACATCTGGGGACACAGCGGGACACAGCGGGGACACAGCGGGGACACAGCGGGACACAGCGGGGGACACAGCGGGACCCAGCGGGACACATCTGGGGACACAGCGGGACACAGCGGGGACACAGAGGGACTCAG
>NW_012294983.1:0-5437 GCF_000151885.1 Dipodomys ordii
ATCACATGGGACAAGTGAGGACACAGCGGGACACAGCGAGACACAGCAGGACACAGCGTGAAACAGCGGTGAACCTGCAGGGACACAGCGGGACACAGTGAGGGACACAGCGGGACTCAGCGGGACACAGCGGGGGACACAGCAGGACACAGCGGGGACAAAGCGGGACACAGCGGGGGACACAGCAGGGACAAAGCGTGACACAGTGGGGGACACAGCGAGGACACAGCGGGACACAGTGGTGACACAGCGGGACTCAGCTGGGGACACTGCGGGACACATCGGGACACAGCGGGGACACAGCAAGGACACAGCGGGGGACACAGAAAGACACAGCCGGACACAGCCGGGGACACAGAGGGACACAGCGAGAGACACAGCGGGGGACACAGCGGGACACAGCGGAGAACAAAGAGAGGAAACAGCGGGACCCAGCGGGACACAGCGTCGATAGAGCGGGGACACAGAGGGACACAGCGGTGACACAGGGGGACTCAGCGGGGGATACTGCGGGACACAGTGGGGAACACAGAGAGGACACAGCAGGACCCAGCGGGACAAAGTGTCGATACAGCGGGAGCACAGCAGGACACAGCGGGGTACACAGCTGATGACACAACGGGACACAGTGGGGGACACAACGGGACACAGCGGCACACAGCGGGGCACAGCGGGGACAAAACGGGAGACTCAGTGGGGAACAGAGCAGGACACAGCGGGGGACACAGGGAGGACACAGTGGGGACACAGCGAGACTCAGCCGGGGACACAGCGGGGGAAAAAGCGAGACACAACGGAACACAGTGGGACACAGCGGGACACAGCGGGGTCACTGCGGGGACACAGCGGGACACAGTGGGGGACGAAGCGGGACACAGCGGGACACAGCGGGACACAGCCGGACATGGCGGGGGACACAGCGGGACACAGAGGGGGACACAGCGAGGACACAGTGGGACACAGCGGGACACAGCGGGGGGCACAGCGAGGACACAGCAGAACACAGCGTGGGAAACAGCGAGGACACAGCGGGACACAGCGAGACACAGAGGGACACATTGGGGACACAGAAGTAGACACAGCGAGACACAGTGGGGGACACAGCGGGACACAGCGGGGAACACAGCGAGGACACAGCGGGGACACAGCGGGGACACTGCGGGAAAATAGTGGGACACAGCGGGGCACACAGCGGGACACAGCGGGACACAGCTTGGGACACAGCGGGAACACAGCAGGACACAGCGGGGGACACAGCGAGGACACAGCGGGACACAGCAGGACACAGTGTGGGACAAAGCGGAAGACAGCAGGGGACACAGCGAGGACACAGCGGGACACAGCGGCGACACATAGAGGACTCAGCGGGGGACACAGTGGGGGACAGAGCGGGACACAGCGGGACACTGCGGGGCACAGCGGGGGACACAGCGGTACACAGCGGGGGACACAGGGAGGACACAGCTTAACACAGCATGGGACAAAGCGAGGACACAGTGGGACACAGCGAGACACAGCGGGACACAGCGGGGACCCAGCAGTGGACACAGCGGGACACAGCGGGGGACAAAGCGGGACACCACGGAACACAGCAGGACACAGCGTGAAACAGCGGTGAACCTGCGGGGACACAGCGGGACACAGCGGGGGACACAGCGGGACACAGCGGGGACACAGCGGGGACACAGCGGGACACAGCAGGTCACAGCGGGGGACAGAGCGGGACACAGCGGGACACAGCGGGGGACACAGCAGGGACACGATGGGACACAGTAGGACACAGCGTGGGACAAAGCGGGAGACAGCAGAGGACACAGCGAGGACACAGCTGGACACAGCGGGGACACAGACGGGACTCAGCAGGGGACATAGAGGGAAAAAAGCGGGACACCACGGGACACAGTAGGACACAGCGGGACACAGCGGGGACACTGCGAGACACAGCCGGGGGACACAGCGGTGGACAGCGGGGGACAGAGAATGGACACAGCGGGACACAGAGGGGACACAGCTGGACACAGAGGGGTACACAGCGGGACACAGCGGACACACAGCAGGGACAGAGCTGGACACAGAGGGACACAGAGGGGACAGAGCGTGACACAGGTGGACACTGAGGGAGACAGAGCGAGGACACAGCCGGACACAGCGAAACAAAGCGTGACACAGTGGGGACACAGCAGGGGACACAGCGGGACACAGTGGGGGACACAGTGGGACACAGCGAGGTACACAGCAGGGACAAAGAAGGACAAAGCGGGGGACACATCGAGGACACAGCGGGACACAGCGGTGACACAGCGGGACACAGCTGGGGACACTTTGGGACACAGCGGGACACAGAGGGACACAGCAAGGACACAGCGGGGGACAGTGGGGGACACAGCGGGACACAGCAAGGCACAACGGGGTCACAGCAGTGGACACAGCAGGACACAGCGGGGGACACAGCGGGACACAGCGGGGGACACAGCAGGACACAGCGGGGACACAGCGGGGGACACAGCGGGACACAGCGGAGACACAGCGGGGACACAGCGGGACCCAGCAGGACACAGCGGGGGACACCCCGGGCCACAGTGGGACACAGCGGGGGACACTGCTGGGACACAATGGGACACAGTAGGACACAGCGTAGGACAAAGCGGGAGACAGCAGAGGACACAGCGAGGACACAGCTGGACACAGCGGGGACACAGAGGGGACTCAGCAGGGGACATAGTGGGAAAAAAGCGGGACACCACGGGACACAGTAGGACACAACAAGACACAGCGGGGGACACAGTAGGACAGAGCGGGGGACACAGCGGGGGACAGAGGGGGACACCACGAATAACAGAGCAAGGACACAGCGGGACCCAGCGTGACACAGCCTCGATACAGCGGGATTCACAGCGTTACACAGCGGGTTACACAGCTGGGGACACAAAGGGACACAGTGGTGGACACAGCGGGACACAGCGGGACAGAGTGGGGCACAGATGGGATAAAGCGTGAGACACAGCGTGGGACAGAGCGGGAGACAGCGGGGGACACAGCGAGGAAACAGCGGGGGACACAGCAAGTACTCAGCGGAAACAGCGTGGGACACAGTGAGGACACAGGTGGACACAGCGGGACACAGCTGGACACAGCAGGAACACAGCAGTAGACACAGCGGGACACAGCAGGGGACACAGCGGGACACAGCGGGGGACACAGGGAGGACAGAGCGGGACACAATGGGGACACAGCGGGGACTCAGTGGCGGACACAGCGGGGGACAAAGCGGGACACCACGGGACAGCGCGGGACACAGCGGAGACAAGGGGGAGACAGAGCGCGACACAGCGAGGACACAGCGGGACACAGCGGGGGACACAGCGGGACACAGCGGAGAACACAGCGGGACAAAGCAGGGTACACAGCAGGGGACACAGCGGGACACAGCGGGGTACCCAGCGGGAAACAGCGGGGGCCCCAGCGAGGACACAGCAGGACATAGCGGGGGACACAGACAGGTAAAACAGCAGGGGACACACCGGGGGACACAGCGGGACACAGCGGGACCCAGCGGGACACAGCGTCGATACAGCGGGGATACAGCGTTACACAGTGTGATACACATCTGTGGACACAAAGGGACACAGTGTGGGCACAGCGGGACACAGCGGGACACAGTGGGACAAAGCGAAGACAAATCGTGAGATACAGCGGGGGACAGAGCGGGAGACAGCGGGGGACACAGCGAGGACACAGCAGGGCACAGTGGCACACAGCAGGGACAGAGCGGGACACAGCGGGACACAGCGGGGAACACAGCAAGGACACAGCGGGACACAGCATCGATACAGCGGGGATACAGCATTACACAGCGTGGTACACATATGTGGACATAACGGGACACAGTGGGGGCACAGCGGGACACAGCGGGACACAGTGGGACACAGCGAGGACAAATCGTGAGACGAAGCGGGGGACAGAGCGGGAGACAGCGGGGGACACATCGAAGACACAGCAGGACACAGCGGGACACAGCAGGGACAGAGCGGGACACAGCGGGACACAGCGGGACACAGCGGGGGACCCAGCGAGGACACAGCGGGACACAGCGGGGGACACAGCGAGGACACAGCGGGACACAGCGGGGGACCCAGCGAGGACACAGCGGGACACAGCGGGGTACCCAGCGAGGACACAGCGGGACACAGCGGGGGACGCAGCGGGACACAGCGGAGGTCCCAGCGAGGACACAGCGGGACACAGCGGGGGACACAGCGAGGACAGAGCGGGGGACACAGCAGGGATCACTGCGGGACACAGTGGGGAATACAGCGAGGACACAGCGGGACCCAGCGGGACACAGCGTCGATACAGCGGGCACACAGCGTTACAGAGCGTGGTACACATCTGTGGACACAACGGGACACAGTGGGGGTACAGCAGGACACAGTGGGACACAGCGAGGACAAATCGTGAGACGTAGCGGGGGACAGAGCGGGAGACAGCGGGGGACACAGCGAGGACACAGCAGGACACAGCGGGACACAGCAGGACAGAGCGGGACACAGAGGGACACAGCGAGGGACACAGCGGGACACAGTGGGGGACCCAGCAAGGACACAGCGGGACACACCGGGGAACACAGCGACGACACAGCGGTTGACACAGCAGGGGACACTGCGGGACACAGCCGTGAACACAGCAAGGACACAGAGGGACCCAGCGGGACACAGCGTCGATACTGCGGGGACACAGCGTTACACCGCGTGGTACACAGCTGTGGACACAACGGGACACAGTGGGGGCACAGCGGGACACAGCGGAACACAGTGGGACACAGCGGGGACAAAGCGTGAGACACAGCGGGGGACAGAGCGGGAGACAGCGGGGGACACAGCGAGGACACAGCGGGACACAGTGGGGGCACAGCGGGACAGAGCGGGACACAGTGGGACACAGCGAGGACAAATCGTGAGACGAAGCGGGGGACAGAGCGGGAGACAGCGGGGGACACAGCGAGGACACAGCAGGACACAGCGGGACACAGCAGGGAACACGGCGAGAGACACATCGGGACCCAGCGGGACCCAGCGTCGATACAGCGGGGATACAGCGTTACACAGTGTGGTACAAATCTGTGGACACAAGGGGACACAGTGGGGGCACAGCGGTACAGAGCGGGACACGGTGGGACACAGCGAGGACAAATCGTGAGACACAGCGGGGGACAGAGCGAGGACACAGCAGTACACAGCGGGACAAAGCAGGGACAGAGCGGGACAGAGCGGGACACAGCGGGACACAGCGGGGGACACAGCGGGACACAGCGGAGGACCCAGCGAGGACACAGCGGGACACAGTGGGGGACACAGCGAGGACACAGCGGGGGACACAGCGGGGGACACTGCGGGACACAGCAGGGAACACAGCGAGGACCCAGCGGGACCCAGCGGGA
>NW_012294984.1:0-5435 GCF_000151885.1 Dipodomys ordii
GTTTCTGCTCCTCTTTCTGCTTCTCCATCTCATTCTGCTTCACTTCTGCTGCTCCTTCTCCTTCTTCTGTTTCTCCCTCTGCTTCTGCTTCTGCTTCTTCTGCTTCTTGTTCTTCTGCTTCTGCTTCTCCTGCTTCTGCTTCTTCTGCTTCTACTGCTTCTTCTTCTGCTTCTTCTGCTTGTACTTCTCTTTCTGCTTCTGCTTCTCCTGCTTGTTTTTCTGCTTCTTCTGCTGCTTCTCCTTCTGCTGCTTCTTCTACTTCTCCTTCTGCTTCTCTTTTTGCTTCTCCTTCTGCTTCTGCTTCTTCTGTTTCTCCTGCCTGAATTTCTGGTTCTACTTCTTCTGCCGCTTCTCCTTCTGCTTCTGCATCTACTTCTGCTTCTGTTTCTGCTTCTTCTGCTTCTTCTCTTTCGGGTTCTCCTGCTTCTGCATCTTGTGCTTCTCCTGCTTCTCTTTCTGCTTCTCATTCCGCTTCTTCTTCTCCTTCTGCTTCTGCTTCTCCTCCTTCTCCTTCTCCTACTTCTGCTTCTCCTTCATCTTCTGCTTCTTCTGCTTCTCCTGCTTCTCGTTCTGCATCTCCTTCTACTTGTGCTTGTCCTTATGCTCTTTCTTCTGCTTCTGCTTCTCCTGCTTCTGCCTCTGTTTCTCCTTCTCCTTCTCGTTCTCCTGCTTTTCCTTCTGCTTCTCCTTCTGCTTCTGCTGTATCTGCTACTGCTTCTGCTTCTTCTGTTTCTTCTGCTTCTCCTTCTGCTTTTGATTCTCTTTCTGCTTCTGCTTCTCCTTCAGCTTGTCATTCTGCTTCTCCAGATTCTGCTTCTTCTGCTTCTCCTGCTTCTCCTTCTGCTTCAGGTTCTGCTTCTGCTTCTGCTTCTTCGTATTCTTCTGCTTCTGCTTCTCCTGCTTCTGCTTTTCTGCTTTTCCTGCTTCTCTTTCTGCTTCCCCTTCTGCTTCTGCTTCTCCTTCTGCTCCTTCTCCTTCTTCTGTTTCTACTTCTTCTGCTTCTCCCGCTTCTGCTTCTTCTGCTTCTCCTGCTTCTCGTTCTGCTTCTCTTCGTCGGCTTCTCTTTCTACTTCTGCTTCTCCCGCTTTTGCTTCTTGTCTTTAGTTCTTCTCCTTCTGCTTCTGCTTCTTCTGCTTCTCCTGCTTCTCCTTCTGCATCTCCTTCTGCTTGTGCTTTTCTTTATGCTTCTGCTTCTGCTTCTCCTTCTCCTTCTTTTGCTTCTCCTTTTGCTTCTGCTTCTTCTGCTTTTTCTGCTTCTCCTCCTGCTTCTGTTTCTTCTGCTTCCCCTGCTTCTCCTACTTCTCGTGCTGCTTCTACTTCTGCGTCTCTTTCTGCTTCTGCTTATCCTTTTGCTTCTCCTACTCCTAATCCTTCTCGTTCGCCTTCTCCTTCTTCTTCTGCTTCTCCTGCTTATCCTTCTGCATCTTCTTCTGCTTCTGCTTCTCCTTCTGCTGCTTCTTCTGCTTCTGCTTCTCCTGCTTCTGCTTCTCCCTCTGATTCTACTTCTTATGCTTATTCTTTTTCTTCTGCTTCTGCTTCTCCTGCTTCTACTGCTTCTCCTTCTCCTTCTCCTTCTTCTTCTTCTTCTACTTCTTCTTCTTCTTCTCCTTCTTTTCTTCTTCTTCTTCTTCTTCTTCTTCTTCTTCTTCTTCTTCTTCTTCTTCTTCTTCTTCTTCTTCTTCTTCTTCTTCTCTTTCTGCTGTTGCTGCTTTTCCTGCTTCTTCTTCTTCTACTGCTTCTCTTTCTGCTTCTCATTCTGCTTCTGCTTCTCCTTCTGCTTCTCCTATTGCTTCTGTGGCTCTTCCTTCTCCTTCTCCTTCTCCTACTTCTGCTTCTCCTTCTGCTTTTGCTTCTTCTGCTTCTCCTGCTTCTCCTTCTGCATCTTCTTCTGCTTCTGCTTCTCCTTCTGCTGCTTCTTCTGCTTCTGCTTCTCCTTCTTCTGCTTCTCCTTCTGCTTTTCCTTCTGCTTCTCCATCTGCTGCTCCTTCTGCTTCTCTTTCTGCTTCTGATTCTCCTTCTGCTCTTCCTACTCCTAATCCTTCTCTTTCTCCTTCTCCTTCGTCTTCTTCTGCTTCTCGTTCTGCTTCTGCTACTGCTTCTTCTGCTTGTTCTTTATCTTCTGCTTCAGGTCCTGCTTCTGCTTCTTCAGCTTCTTCTGTTTCTTCTGCTTCTGCTTCTCCTGCTACTGCTTCTTCTGCTTCTCTTTCAGCTTCTCCTTCTGCTTCTCCTTCTGCTCCTTCTCCTTCTTCTTCTTCTTCTGCTTCTCCCGCTTCTGCTTCTTCTGCTTCTCCTTCCTTTCCTCTGCTTCTGCTTCTCCTTCTCCTGCTTTTGCTTCTCTTTCTGCTTCTGCTTCTTGTGATTCTCCAACTAATCCTTCTTCTTCTCCTTCTGTTTCTGCTACTCTTTCTGCTTCTCCATCTCCTTCTGCTTCACCTTCTGCTGCTCCTTCTCCTTCTTCTGTTTCTCCCTCTGCTTCTGCTTCTTATGGTCTTGTTCTTCTGCTTCTGCTTCTCCTGCTTCTGCTTCTTATGCTTCTACTGCTTCTTCTTCTGCTTCTTCTGCTTCTTCTGCTTGTACTTCTCTTTCTGCTTCTGCTTCTCCTGCTTGTTTTTCTGCTTCTTCTGCTGCTTCTCCTTCTGCTGCTTCTTCTACTTCTCCTTCTGCTTCTCTTTTTGCTTCTCTTTCTGCTTCTGCTTCTTCTGTTTCTCCTGCCTGAATTTCTGGTTCTACTTGTTCTGCTGCTTCTCCTTCTGCTTCTGCATCTACTTCTGCTTCTCTTTCTGCTTCTTCTGCTTCTTCTCTTTCGGCTTCTCCTGCTTCTGCGTCTTGTGCTTCTCCTGCTTCTCTTTCTCCTTCTCATTCCGCTTCTGCTTCTCCTTCTGCTTCTGCTTCTCCTCCTGCTCCTTCTCCTACTTCTGCTTCTCCTTCATCTTCTGCTTCTTCTGCTTCTCCTGCTTCTCGTTCTGCATCTCCTTCTGCTTGTGCTTCTCCTTGTGCTCTTTCTTCTGCTTCTGCTTCTGCTTCTGCCTCTGTTTCTCCTTCTCCTTCTCGTTCTCCTGCTTTTCCTTCTGCTTCTACTTCTGCTTCTGCTGTAACTGCTACTGCTTCTGCTTCTTCTGTTTCTTCTGCTTCTCCTTCTGCTTTTGATTCTCTTTCTGCTTCTGCTTCTCCTTCAGCTTGTCATTCTTCTTCTCCAGATTCTGCTTCTTCTGGTTCTCCTGCTTCTCCTTCTGCTTCAGGTTCTGCTTCTGCTTCTGCTTCTTCGTATTCTTCTGCTTCTGCTTCTCCTGCTTCTGCTTTTCTCCTTTTCCTGCTTCTGTTTCTGCTTCCCCTTCTGCTTCTGCTTCTCCTTCTGCTTCTGCTCCTTCTCCTTCTTCTGTTTCTACTTCTTCTGCTTCTCCCGCTTCTGCTTCTTCTGCTTCTCCTGCTTCTCGTTCTGCTTCACTTCGTCGGCTTCTCTTTCTACTTCTGCTTCTCCCGCTTCTGCTTCTTCTCTTTAGTTCTTCTCCTTCTGCTTCTGCTTCTTCTGCTTCTCCTGCTTCTCCTTCTGCATCTCCTTCTACTTGTGCTTTTCCTTGTGCTTCTTCTTCTGCTTCTCCTTCTCCTTCTTCTGCTTCTCCGTCTGTTTATGCTTCTGCTTTTCCTGATTCTTTTTCTGCTTCTGCTTCTCCTTCTGTTTCTCCTTCTCCTTCTCGTTCTTCTGCTATTTCTTGTGCTTCTTTTTCTGCTTCTACATCTTCAGCTTCTTCTGCTACTGCTTCTGTTTCTTCTGTTTCTTCTGCTTCTCCTTCTGATTTTGGTTCTCTTCCTGCTTCTGCTTCTCCTTGTGCTTCTCCAGATTCTGCTTCTTCTGCTTCTCCTGCTTCTCCTTCTGCTTCAGGTTCTGCTTCTGCTTCTTCGGATTCTTATGCTTCTGCTTCTCCTGCTTCTGCTTCTTCTGCTTCCGCACCTTCTCTTTCTGCTTCTCCTTCTGTTTTTGCTTCTCCTTCTGCTTCTGCTTCTTCTCCTTATTCTGTTTCTTCTGCTTCTGCTTCTCCTGCTTCTGCTTCTCCTGCTTCTCGTTCTGCTTCTCTTTCTGCTTTTCTTTCTGCTTCTCCTTCTCCTTCTTATGCTTCTCCTTCTACTTCTGCTTCTGCTTCAATTTCTCCTTCTGCTTCTCATTCTGCTTCTGCGTCTTCTGTTTCTTCTGCATCTCCTGCTTCTGCTTCTCCTGCTTCTCCTACTTCTCGTGCTGCTTTTCCTTCTGCGTCTCTTTCTGATTCTGCTTATCCTTTTGCTTCTCCTACTCCTAATCCTTCTCTCTCGCCTTCTCCATCTTCTTCTTCTGCTTCTCCTGCTGCTTCTGCTTCTGCTTATTCTACTATTTCTCTTTCTGCTTCTGCTTCTCCTTCTGCTTCTCCAGATTCTGCTTCTTCTGCTTCTCCTGCTTCTCCTTCTGCTTCAGGTTCTGCTTTTGCTTTTTCGGCTTCTTCTGCTTCTGCTTCTCCTGCTGCTGCATCTTCTGCTTCTCCTGCTCCTCTTTCTGCTTTTCCTTCTGTTTCTGCTTCTCCTTCTGCTTCAGCTCCTTCTCCTTCTTCTGTTTCTTCTGCTTCTCCTGCTTCTGCTCCTCCTGCTTTGGCTTCTCCTGCTTCTCGTTCTGCTTCTCGTTCTGCTTCTCCTTCTCTTTCTCCTTCTTCTGCTTCTCCTTCTGCTTCTGCTTCTCCTTCTGCTTCTGCTTCAATTTCTCCGTCTGCTTCTCATTCTGCTTCTGCGTCTTCTATTTCTTCTGCTTCTCCTGCTTCTGCTTCTCCTGCTTCTCCTACTTCTCGTGCTGCTTCTCCTTCTGCGTCTCTTTCTGCTTCTGCTTATCCTTTTGCTTCTCCTACTCCTAATCCTTCTCTCTCGCCTTCTCCGTCTTCTTCTTCTCCTTCTCCTGCTGCTTCTGCTTCTGCTTATTCTACTATTTCTGTTTCTTCTGCTTCTGCTTCAGATTGTGCTTCTTCTGTTTCTCCTTCTGCTTCAGATTCTGATTCTGCTTCTTCGGCTTCTCCTGTTTCTTCTGCTTCTGCTTCTCCTGCTTCTTCTGCTTCTCCTGCTTCTCTTTCTGCTTGTCCTTCTGCTTCTGCTTCTCCTTCTGCTTCTGCTTCTGGTCTTCTCCTTCTTCTGTATTTTTTGCTTCTGTTTCTTCTTCTTCTTTTTCTTCTGTTTCTTCTGATTCTACTTCTGCTTCTCCTTCTTCTAATTCTCTTTCTGCTTCTTCTGATTCTCCTGCTTCTCCTTCTTGTTCTCCTTCTGTTTCTGCTTCTATTTCTGCTTCTCTTTCTCCTTCTGCTGCTCCTTCTCCTTCTCCTTCTTCTGCTTCTCCCACTGCTTCTGCTTCTGCTTCTGCTTCTTTTGCTTATTCTTTTTCTTCTGCTTCTAGCTTCTCCTGCTTCTGCTTCTACTGCTTCTCCTTA